>NC_057759.1:1482233-1493336 GCF_004010195.1 Chiloscyllium plagiosum
AGATAGATAGATAGATAGATAGATAGATAGATAGATAGATAGATAGATAGATAGATAGATAACAGAGATTCATAGACAAATATATTTAGACTGAGATAGATAGGAGCTTGATTAGGAATGGGGTATGAAGGTTAAATGGAAGAAAGGAGGAGCGTGAGGTTGAGGCACACATTAGCTCCAATTGAGGGGGAGAGGTGTCTCGATAGGCTGAATTGCCGAATTTTGCTCCTATATCTTATGGTCTCGTGATCTTATCTTGATAGATAGATAGATAAACATGCATAAGAGACATTTCATTAGGAATCATTAAGTTAGCCCAGACATCTCGAAAGACTACTGTAAGGGAAAGGTGCTCCTCTTCATTATCAATTGCTTGGGTGCTCGTGTGTCTGAGGAAACGGATCTTTGCACAAATCGCTCGTTGTAAACAACCTCTGTTGAATTTCTCAACACCAGAGAATTCCGCCCTTAGTTTCCAATGTTACTTGAGATAAAATAAGCGTTAGTAAGTCGAGCAAAACACCCTAATGGAGTTCCAATCACAGAATATTAACAGCAGTAGCCGTTTGGAAAAGAGATTGGTTGAAGATAAAGATCTACAACACAGAAAAAAGGCCCATTGAGTGTGTATCAGACAAAAACAAGCACCTCACTATTTTCTGATCCCACCTCCCCTGCGCTTGAAATGTAGGTTTAGCATCGCAAGTGCACATTTAAATTTTTCGTCAATGAGGATTTCTGCCTCTCCCACCCTTACAGGCAGTACCTTCCAGACTTCTCACTACACTCTGGTATTTCCTCGTATCCCCCTCTGAATGTCCTGCTCCTTACTTCAATCTATGATGGCCAAGGTGATGAAGAAGGCATTTGACATGCATGACTTCATCGGACAGGACATGGAGTACAAGAGTTGCCAAATTATCTTGCAGCTACTTAAAATCCTTGTTAGGCCACAATTGGAGCATTGTGTACTGTTTTGGTCGCCACACTACCAGTGGACGTGGAAGCTTTAGAGAGAGTGCAGAGAAGCTTCACTAAGACGTTGCCAGCTCTCAAGTACATTGGCCAGGAGGAAAGGTTAACACTATGATTGTGTCCACTGGAACGCCGGCTGCTGAGAGGAAACCTGATAGAGGTCCCCAAAATTATGAGAGGCAGATAGGGTATTGTCAGAGGCTTTTTCTCAGGATTGATGTTTTCATTTACAAGGGGGCACAGATTCAAGGTGGGGGTGGGGGCAATTTAAGGGAGATATGCAAGGGAAGCTTTTCATGCAGTGAGTGGTTGGAACCTGATTAGCAATGCCAGAAGTAATGGTGGAAGCAGGCACGTTTTACAGGTATCTGGGAGGTCACATGAACAGTGAGGGAACAGGGGGATAGAGACCAAATAAAGGCATGAGGTGCATTTTTTTACTTTGGTTAAGGCATGATGATTGGCACAGGCATGGTAGGCTGAAGGGCCTGTTCCTGTCCTGTATTTTTCTTTTGAGGGGTCTTTTCATGACCCCATTAATCGCTCTGTCGAGAGGGAAGTGTTTCTTCCTGTTTACCTTTTCTAAGTTCTTCATCATTTTATACATCTTAAACAAGAAGCAGTTGGCAACTTTGGGGGTTAAAGTGATTGATGGGTACGGCGGAGAAAGTGGGGAACCAGGGACTGAGTTGGATGTTCAGCCGTGATCTTATCATGCAGGCAGAGCAGGTTAGCAGAGCCAAATGGCCTTTTCCTAGTTTCTATGGAAACCGGAGGTTGAGTTGGATGGTCAGCCATGATCATAATGAATGGCGGGGCAGGCTAGAAGAGTTAGTTAGTCTACTCCTGTTTACTACTTTCTGCATTCCCCTTCAGCCACCGCAGCTCCAAGAAAATCTGTCCCACTCGAGCCCATCTGACGGTTTGGATGTTTATCCAGAATTTCTATCAGGTTACAGTGCACTGTCACTGTGTGGGGCTTTTTAATCACACCGATACAATGGCACTCACCAGCATTGTGTGCTGCTCCAACTACCGCATACTCCAGATTGCTGGCTGCTGTCCCTTCACCAGAAGGTTGGGATCCAGTTCTAGTAGAAAGGGGAAGGAAAGGATGTCATCATTTCGAACACAATGCTTTCAAAACGATTTTCAACTTCAACAAAACGGCAAATCTATCACACAAAATACAAAACCCAGCGAGATCTGGTACTCCCTGGTCCCGCTTTTCTGGTTTCTATCCAAACATGGCGTTTTCTGAACCCTCAAGGAGCTGCCCAGTTCTCCAAGTTGTTTGCACTAATGCCCTTTGGGAAAGGTAATCTGCCATCCTTATTTGTTTAGGGCCTACATGTGACTCCATACCCTGGTTAAATATAACTGCCCCACGGGGCATTTATGGATGGACAACAAATGCTGTCCTAGCCAGTGACAGTATCATCCCCGTGAATAAATAAAAGCTGTCTGGGAACCTTAAGGAGTATGGTTTCCTGGTTTGTCGATAAGATGCATGTTAAAAGCATGCAGTCATATCCAAGCTCCCTCTATGACATCTTCACTTCTATCGTCTCTCCCTGATTGAGAGGAATCGGGATAAACAATGGAGAATATAGAAACTGTAGTTTCAGTCACTTACATCCTGGGTTGTGACGCAGTTGACGAATTGCCTGCAGGGAAAGAGAGAATATTCTCAGCATAATTTACAATAGCTCTGCACTGTCACAGACAGGAGCTGCCAAAGCGTTATCTCAGTCATAAACAGGGAACGTACACATCAATAGATGATAATTGTCAAATCTGTCTTAATGCATTAAACAGCGTAATATTAAACAACTGCATAGTGTTAGGGTGATAGGCAGGCATAGGGTGAGGGCTAGGATTATGATCACGTTTAAGGTTAGTGCTAGGTTGAGGGCCATGGTTAGAGTTATGTTAAGAGTTAGGTTTAAGGTTAGAGTTTGTTAGGTTTATGGTTTGGATTAAGGTTAAGGTTAGTTAAGGTTAGAGTTAGGGTTAGGTTTAGAGTTTGGACTCGGGCTAGAGTTAGGGTTACGATCAGTATTACCTGTATCGTTAGAGTCAATGTTAAGGTTATGATTGAGTTACGTTTAAGTTTAAGTTTAAGGTCAGAGTTTGCATTAAGGATGGGTTTGAATTTATGGTTAGGTTTAGTGTGAGGGTAAGGGTTAAGGTTGAGCTAGGTTTGGGTTTAGGGTTTCGCTGCGGGCTAGGGTTCAGTTTATGTATCGGGTTAGGTCAATCTGCCCAGTGGATACTGAATAAATTTAAGGAAGAAAGAAACATTGTTTTAACGAGTCATAGTTTAAAGAGAGTGAAGCACGAAAGTGAAGTTGATCCAGATGGATTGCATTAAATAACAGAGCAAGATCCTGAGGTGCTGAATGGGGTCTTCCTGTTCCCGGCACTTATGGTCTTACGTCTCTCCTCCTCTCTAAGGTGCTCTGACACAGTGTGGTGGGGTGTGGTGGGTCACATTTACCGATTCAGCAGGCTAACTGTGTGAGTGCTCTCCCTCCCTACTGTCAGGAACACTGCCTACTCCAGTTCCCGACCCACCACTTCCTTCCCTCGGCTTCCCCCGTTCAGCTGTAAGGTGACATTGTGGCGGGGATAGCCGTGTCATGGTGTGAGGATGTGGAACAAGTCCCATTCCCATGGGATGTTACAGACCTGTGGCCCTCCGGTAGATGTAGCAACCCGACACAAGCAGGCCAGCCATCAGCAGAACTGGGAGGAGCGATGCCATGATTTCCTTGGAATAGCTTCGAGCTGGAACCCAACAACAATATTTAGCTCACGTTCACAAATTCACCAGGAAATTTTATCACACTAGCCCTGCCTGAGGTACACAGTTAACAGCAGACTGACCAACCCTCACATATATGTAACTCGCTGCCACTATGGAGGTTTCGAGAGTCTCACTGTGTGGGACAATCCGGCCCATTGAGCTACCTAACCAATTCCACTTTCCCATGCAGCATCCCGCCCACACAGCTTTCAATGTTATGATATTTCAAGTGCTGATCCAAGTATTTTGCAAATGTTGGGAGTTACCCTGTCAAGCAGTACATTCGAACCCTTTGGGTGAAACAATCCTCAAATCCCCCTTTAAACCTCCCGTCCTTCACTTTAAAATGACTTCCCCAACCCAGCCCTTGTTACTGACACTTTAACTATGGGGAACAGTTGCTTCCTATTCCCCAGACTCTTCCCCTCACAATCATACACGTCTCTATTGGGTTCCCCTCTCAGCATTTACTGTTCCATAGAAAATATCCCAAGATTATCCAGCATCCCTCTCTTCCTCGCTAAAATCCTCTATCCCAGTAACATTCTGGTAAACCTCCTCGGCCCACTGCCCTCTCCATGAGGCGTAAAATTCCAGATTTTTATTGCATTCAAATTCCACTATCTGCTTTTGGCGGGATCCCAGGAATACCACGCATCATCACTTTGGATCAATAGCCTATTATAATACCACCCAGCTATCACTTCCCCAAAAGAGATAGTTAACAGTGTCCAATTGGCACAGATTGAATGAGCGAATGGCCTTTTTCTGTGCTCTATCTATGTTTGATCCGAGTGTCACTGTTACCTCGCAGTGTGAATTTGATGTAGTCGCTGGTCACATTAAAAATCGTGTTGTTGGTTCCTTTGTTGATTGCTGCACAATGATACCTTCCAACATGGTCTCTCTGGAATGAATGAATGACCAGCTCACCACCATCAGCAGTCACATGGTAGTGTGCACTGCCGTTTCGTAGCAGCACATTGTCACGGTACCAAAGGAACTGGGGCTCTGTGCCTTCCCTCACCTGACACCAGAGAACAAGGTGATCGCCGGACTGTATCTCAGTTCCGTTAATGAAGGAAATCAGCACAGCATCTGTGACAGGAACTGAGGAGAAAACACACCATGATCAAAAAGCATGGCGTTTATCCATTGATTCAGATCGTCAGTGGGAACCAGTTTGACACAATGATTTTAAAAGAGAGTTAGGGAATTAGTTATTTTCAAAAACTAATGTAATGGATGGATATTATTAAATTGGAGTGAATATCGAAGAAATTTACAAGGATGTTGCAAGGATTCAACACTCTGAGTGTTAGGGAGAGGCTGGAATGGCGAAGACCTTTTCCTTTCAAGTGTAGGAGACTGAGGGGAGATCTCAAAAAAGTGTTTAAGATTATGAGAGGCATAATTGGGGTGAATGCACTCAGTCTGTTTCCCAGCGTTTTGGAGTCGAGGAATGAGGGCATCACTTTAAGGTTCGATGGGAAAGAATAAAAGGGAATCCTGAAGGACAACTCTTTTACACACGGGGTGGTACGCATATGGAATGAGCTGCCAGTGCAAGTCGTTGAAGCGGGGACATCAAAAACTTTCAAAAGTCGCTTGGTCAAGTGGGATAGATACTTGAACAAGGAGAAGGATATTGGACCACGTGCAGGGACTTTGGGTTGCGCTGCTTTTGTTTCAAAAACTGTGCTGCTGGAAAAGCATTGTTGACGTTTCGAGCATAAGCTCTTAATAACATTCCTGATGAAGAGCTTATGCCAGAAACGTCGACTTCCCTCCTGCACTAATGCTGCACAACCAGCTGTGCTTTACCTGCACCATATCTTTTGACTCTGATCTCCAGCATCTGCAGCTCTCTCTCTCTCTCTCTTTCTCTCTCTCTGTTGCTTTAGTCTAAGGTGCGGTTTTCAAGGAGAAAGCACCAGCTTTGAGTTGGCCTCAGCAACATTATTCCCTGAGCTGATGGTTCAGTTACTCTTTGGGAGAGAATCCTTGTTAACTCACCTATCACTGTGATCTCTATGTCTTCACTGTGCTGTGGGCCGGTCACCTCATTTCTCACTGAACAATGGTAAAACCCTTCATCTCTTCTGCTGATAGGCCCAATGTTGTAAACAAGCTCAGTGCTGTTGGAAAGCTCACTGTACAGTTCCACACTTGAGCTGTTGTAGAATTGGTAATAAATCGGCAGAGAACCATTGGAGACTGAACAGATTAAGCATCCTGTGTCTCCTTTGATTAGATCCTTTCCGGGTTGAATTATCAGTTCTGGTTTTGACACTGGAATTCCTGTAATCATAGACAAATGATAGATCATTGTATTTGGCGGGGTTAATTGCAAAATCAATTATGAACATCATCACAGTCACACAAAAACGCATATCCTTTTGTTTTTGTTCATTGGGTTGGATGTGGGTGTCACTGGGTAGTCCAGTATTTCTTATTCATCCCTAATTACACAGAGGGCAGTTGACGGTTGTCCAGCTGCAATCAACCTTTGGAATTGAATTCAGATTCTCCCATCTGTTAAGGTGGGTTTTGAGCCCAGAATATGAGTCGATTCTCTGAATTCTTAGGGTATAGAACAGTACACATAGGGACTAGTCCTTCAACCCACCGTGTCTGTGCATGACTGTGATGTCATGCTATATGAATTCCACGTGAATACATGTGGTCTGTATCCCTTTACTCCTTAAATAATCAAGTGTCTGTCTCTATGCCTAGTAAACATTGATTCGTATTCATTTGTACCAACTGCTCTGGCAGTGTGTGCCAGGCACCTCCAACTCTCTGTGTAGAATCATGGAGTCATAGAGATGTAGCGCAGCTTCAGTCCAACTCGTCCGTGCCAAACAGGTATCCTAAATTAATCTAGTCCCATTTGCCAGCACTTGACCCTTATGTCTCTAAACCCTTCCAATTCATACACCCAACAAATGCCTTTTAAATGTTGTAATCTTACCAGCTTCCACCACTTCCTCTGGCAGCTCATTCCATAGACGCACCATCCTTTATTTGAAACCGTTATTCCTTAGGTCCCTTTTAAATTATCCCCCTCTTACCCTAAACGTATGCCCTTTAGTTTTGGACACCCCACCCCCCACCCATAGGATAAGACTTTGCCTATTTACCCTGGCCATGCCCCTCTTGATTTTATAAACCACTATAAGGTCACCTTTCAGCCTCCAATGCTCCAGAGAAATCAAACCCAGCGTATTCAGCCTTTCCCGACAGTTCAAATCCTCCAACCCTGGCAACATTCTTGTTTTTTGTTTCCTAAACCTTTTCAAATTTCACAATATCCTTCCTTTCGGAGGGAAACCAGATTTGCACACATTATTCCAGAAGTGGTCTAACCTACGTTCTTTACAGCTGCAACATGACCTCCCAACTCCTATACAAAATGCTGCAACCAATAAAGGAAAGCATACTAATCACCTTCTTCACTATCTTATCCATGTGCAAATCCACTTTAAGGGAACTGTAAATCTGCACTCCAAGGTCACTTTGTTCAGCAACAGTCCCCAGGACCTTACAATTAAGTGCATAAGTTCTGCGTTGTATTGCCTCTCTAAAATGCAGCACCTCACTTTTATCTAAATTACACTCCAGCAGCCATCCTCCCGCCCATTGCCCCATCTAATCAAGATCCTGTTGTACTCCTAGATAATGTTTACTAGCATATCCCCTTCAAACGGTCCTCCTCTCACACTAAAGCGGTGCGCCCCATCCTAGTATTTGACTTTTCCAACCTGGGAGAGAGACACTGACTATCCACTCTGTCAACGCCTCTCATAATTTTGTGTACGTTAATCAGGCCTCCCTACAACCTCCAGAGCCTTCGTGAAAACAATCCAAGTTTGTCAAACCTCTCCTCATAGCTCACATACACCAATCCAGGCAATATCCAGATAAACCTGCTTTGCACCTCTCGAAAGCCTCCACATCTTTGCTATAGTGTGGGCAACAAATCTACATATGTCCTCCAACCATGGTAGAACTAAAATCTTATACAGCTGCAATATGACTTGCCAACTTATATACTCATTGCCCTGACTGATGATGGCAAGCATGCCATATGACTTCTTTACCACCTTATCCACTTGTGATGTCACTTTCAGAGAACTATGGACTTGCACCCCAAGATCCCTCTGTATATCAATGCTCCAAAGGTTCCTGCCATTTACTGCATATTTTCCTCTTGCATTTTACCTCCCAAAAATGCATCATCTCACATTAGTCTGGATTAAAATCCATCTATGATTTCTGTGACTAATTTTCAGGCTGATCTAAATTATTTGACAACCTTTCTCACTGTCCACAGCAACATCAAATTTCATGTCATCTGCAAACTTATTAATTAGACATGGTAAGCGTAGGAAACATGTTATTGATAATCGAGAGACATCCAGGGATCACAGTCTAAAGGAGATGGAGCAGGACTGCGATGGAGATGAATGCCTTCACCAAGAGAGTGGGGCGACTGTGAAATTGTCTGCCACAGAAAATGGTCGGAGCCAGAACATTGAATGTGGTTCAAGCAGGAGGTGGATAGAATGCTTAGGGCGTAAAGGAAGAGAGCAAGAGGACAGGGGTCTGAGATGGAAGATCAGCCACAATCCTAGTGAATGGGCACATCAAACAGGAAGGACCGAATGGCCTGTTGCAATTTACATGTTTCCATGATTTTCTGGGTACTGAATCCCACAGGCTCTTCACTCTGTGTGAAGACATTTCTCCCCATTTCAGTCCTAAATGCCAATACCCTGTGCTGTTTGCCTCTAGCTCTGTAATATACGTCTGTGAGATGTGGGGAGTGATGACAAATTGTCTCTATTCTGAACCTTTAACAGTTAAGAAATGGACCATGATAAATGATACTTACGCATGATGGACAAATCGAGCTGATTACTGCATTTCCACACCTTCCCATCTGTGACTTCACAATGATAAATACCCGAGTCTGTCGGACGAGCTGACTCAGAGATGTAATCACTGTGGTGCGATGGAGACTGGAGAACGATCCCATTTCTGTAAAAACTGTATTGTAAGGAAACTTGGGAGGGATTCGCTTCAACCCAGCACACCAGTTTGACCCGTTGGCCATCAAAAAGCTGTTCCTCAGGACGCACGGTCAACACAGGGACGGTGTACACCTCTGGAAAGCAGAAGGACATGTTTATGTTTCAGCCTGAAGAGTGTCTGGCCTTGGGTACCCTCAGTGATCAGAACGAGAGCAAGAAAATCCCAAGACGGCGTTAGTGCAGGAAATTTCTAACAATCCTTCAAGGCCTATCAAGGCTGTTAGCATCGTGTCAGCTCGAGGTCAGATTTAGTGACGATCGTGATTGCATTTGGAATGAATAAATACAGCTGCAGCAAGAGCATTGTACCCGATTCTTGAATCCACATTCTAGGAGGGACAGGATGGCACTGGGAGATGGTGCAGAGGGAGATTTACGGAGATATTGCCTTGGAGCTGTAGAGCTTTAGTAATGAAGAGAGATTGGATAGAATGGGATTGTTCTCCTTCGAGCAGAGGAAATTGAGACAAGGGTGAAGGTCATGATGGAGATGTATAAAATGATGAGGTGTGTAGATAGGAGGAAACCTTAACCAGTTGGTGCAGGGAGGGGGACATCGATTGAAGGTCATGAGCAGAAGGTTTAGAAGGGATGAGAGGAAACAAATTTTCACTCAGATTATCTGGAACTCACTGCCTGTTAGGGTAGGAGAGGTAGAAACCCCCATTGCATTGAAGAGTGTTTAGAAGTGCACTCGTGAGGCCGAGGCTATGGTGCCACATGTTCGGAAAATAGTGATTATAGAATAGTGAGGTGGCTGTTTCTGACTCTATGGATCGAAGGACCTTTCATTTGAGCTGGGAGTAATGACAGATAGTTACGTTTAATGGAAATTTGAATGCTGCTGCTCCTCTTCCTCAGACTGTAAACTGTGTTGATCGCTTCACAGGTGTAATTCCCAGAAATGTTCACAGCCGCTGCATTGATGGTGTAAATGCTGCCAAGACCAGGCACGGCCTCCAGGGCGACACTGTCTCTGTAAAATGAGTAGTGAAGCAGGACAAAGGGTTGTGCCACCGGGACAGTGCACGTCAGCGTGACTGGTAGCCCCTCGAATACTTCCGACGCCGGTTCCACCCTCAGCACGGGCTGGGCGAAGCGTTCTGGAATGTAACACACAATTGGGACTCATTAATCTACTGTTATTATCACGGAGCTAAAGGCACAATGGCGATGCGGAATGAAGGGTGTGAGCATTTACTGACAAAGAACGGGGGCGAGGGAGAAATTTTGTCTTTCTCTTGCTTTCCAAAGTTAAAATTCTTTTTGATGGCATTACAGTCATAGAATCATACAGGACAGAAACAGAGATTTTGGCCGAACTCGTCCATGCTAACCAGGTTTGCCAAACTGATTTAATTCTATTTGTCTGTATTTGGCCCATGTCCCTCTAAAGCTTTGCCATTCACAAATTTATCCAAACGCCTTTTAAATGCTGTCGTTGTATCTGACTCCTCCAGTACTTCCTCTGGCGGCTCAGTCCATACATGCACCACCCTCATGCCCCTCGGGTCCTTTTCAAATTTTTCCTTCATCTTAAAGTTATGCCTTCTTGTTTTGGACTCCCCTACCCCTTGCTTTAATCACCTTTTCTCTGCCCTCATGACTTTATTAACCTCATTGAGGTTACCTCTCCGTCTCCAATAACCCAGCCTATTCTGCCTCTCCCCATAACTCAAAACCCTTTCAGTTTCGATTATCCTGGGATGGGTACAACGCAAATACCAACTGTCTGTCCTCTTCGTGACCTTGTCCCATTCTCTCTCTGTGTGAGCCCGCAATCATCTCATAGAATGTGCCAGTCCAAGTAGTGATGTTGTCAAATGTTATCAATCACTGCCAGGATTATCAAAAGGATGGGGACAGTATGGTTTACACTTCAATTGCACATGGCATATCGGGTCAGCATTGGATGTACTGTGCATTGATTTGGTCTCCTTACTTAAGGAATGATATAAGTTCATCACGAGACATTCAGGTGGTTTGTAATAGACTGTAAGACTATAAGATATAGGAATAAAAGAAGATCGGTTGGCTCATTGAGACTACTGAAAATGTGTTGCTGGAAAAGCGCAACAGGTCAGGCAGCATCCAAGGAACAGGAGAATCGACGTTTCGGGCATAAGCCCTTCTTCAGGAATGAGGAAAGTGTGTCCAGCAGGCTAAGATAAAAGGTAGGGAGGAGGGACTTGGGGGAGGGGCTTTGGAAATGCGATAGGTGGA
>NC_057759.1:1493506-1517745 GCF_004010195.1 Chiloscyllium plagiosum
TCCCTTGGGGCCTTGGAGGGAAGTAAGGGGGGAGGTGTGGGTGCAAGTTTTGCATTTCTTGCGGTTGCAGGGGAAGGTGCCGGGAGTGGAGGTTGGGTTGACGGGGGTGTGTGGACCTGATGAGGGAGTCACAGAGGGAATGGTCTTTTCGGAACGCTGATAGGGGAGGGGAGGGAGATATATCCCTGGTGGTGGGGTCCGTTTTGAGGTGGCGGAAATGACGGCGGATGATACGTTGTACATGAGGTTGGTGGGGTGGTAGGTGAGGACCAGTGGGGCTCTGGCCTGGTGGCGGTTGGAGGGGCGGGGCTCAAGGGCAGAGGAGCGGGAAGTGGAAGAGATGCGGTGGAGGGCATCGTCAACTACGTCTGGCGGGAAATTGCGGTCCTTGAAGAAGGAGGCCATCTGGGTTGTACGGTTTTGGAACTGGTCCTCCTGGGAGCAGATGCGGTGGAGACGAAGGAATTTGGAAAATGGGATGGCATTTTTACAGGGGGCAGGGTGGGAGGAGGTGTAGCCTAGGTAGCTGTGGGAGTTGGTTGAGACTGCTCCAACATTCAATGAATTCATGTCTGATGCGATCATCCTCCAATCCCCTTTCCTGCTTTTTATTCCACATAATCTCCCTTCTTAAAAATCTTCTTTCTCTCTCTCAGCCTTGAATGCACTCTACACCCCAGCCAGAACAGCCCTCTGCGGCAAAGAATTTCACAGATTCACTCCCTTCAGAGAGAAGTTCCACCTCATCTCTCTCTTCAATGGGCGATCACCAACCCTGCCCCCTAATATTCTGAGAGAAGGCCCTTCTGTTCCCAGACTCTACCAAACAAGAGGAAAACATTTCTCTCTGCATTTCCCCTGTCAACTTCCTCGAAGAACCTTCAACAAATCGCTCATTCTTCTAGACTCCACTGAGGACAGGCCCAACCCACTCCACCTTTCCACCATCAAACAGTACCTCCAGAAGAACAGCCTCCAATTCCCAATCTACAGTCTTTCAGATACGGCGCCCCAAAATATTCACACTATTCCCCTACCGTCTTTCTAGTGTGTTGTAGAGTATTAGCAAACGTCCTCCTCCTCACCCCACCCCGGGTTCATGTTCCATGAGCTCCTCTGTTCTTCCTGCCACATCGCAAAAACGAACATTTCCCCACATTTTCTTGTATCTGCCAGGTTTGTGCCCAATTCCTTACAATCAATCTGTATCCCATTGCAGACCCTCTGTGTCATACTCGTCACTTGCCTTGTGAACTATTTCTATATCTTCCACAAACTTGGTGGAAGTCCAATCCATTGACCGGCTCAGACCCGGGGGGGGGGGGGGGGGTGGGGTGGGGGGTGGCTGGATTGCCGCTTGAAAAAAAAAGATGGAAAGGCTGTAGACCGTGAAGAACGTAACCTTAGAGAATAAAGTAATCTTAATCAATTGGGCAAACAGCCACATGGCGTGTAATGTGGTTAAATGACAGGATAAAATGTCTTTTTCATGGAACAAACGAGAGCAGGACTAATAGAGTGAATGGTAGAACCCTGGGTATTCTTGTTGAACAGACAGACTGAGTGTTGGCGGTGCATAGTTCCTTGAAGCTTGTGTTGCAAATAGACAGTGGGAAAGAAGCTTGCATGCATTGTTCAGGCCATTGAGTACATGACTTGGAACATCATTTTCCGAATGTACAGGATGTGTTTGACGTCAACTTTGGAGGACTGCGTGCAATTCTGGTCACCTTATTACTAGGAAGATGTTATTAAACTGGAAGGTTGACAGAAACAAAATGTGCAACAATGTTACTGAGACCCTAAAGTGAGGCTGGGACTGCTTTCGCTGGAGTGTTGGAGATTCAAAGTTTATAAAATCATGTAATGCATAGCTATGATGAATAGCCATGGTCTTTTCCACAGTATAGGTGAGTCTGAAACTTGGAGGGGTTAGGGTTTGATATGCGAGGGGAATGATTTAAAAGGGATGTGAAGAGCAACGTTTTCACACACAGGGTACCGTGTGGATGGAAAGAGCTGCCAGAGAAACAGGTAGGGATAGATACAACTACAATATTAAAAAAAATGGACAGGTCTATGACTGGAAAAGCTTTAGAGGGATTTGCACTCAATGAAATTGGGACTCATTCAGCTCAGGAAAGCTGGTTGGCATGGACAAATTGGGCAGAAAGGCCTGTTTCCATGTTGCATGATTCCGTGACTCTATTTAGCAATGATATACTAAGACCATAGACATGAGTCATGTCAACATATTAAAACTTCCGCCAGATTTCACCAGAGATACAGGGTTGTCTTCTGAGGAGAGATTGAACAGGTCATAGCTTAGAGTATGAGATGTTGTTTCGTGTCAAGCTCAGTCGGCTGGATGGCTGGTCTGAGTTGCAGATGGAGACTATGGTGCGGGTTCAATTCCAACACCAGTTGAGGTGACCACGAATGATTCTACATCTCCACCTCTCCCCTCTACTGAGGCGTGGTACCCCTCAGATTCGTCCACCACCCAGTCCCCTCTCTCACTGATTAAAGAGTGGGACCATGGTGACTTTACTCATCCGATGTTAAAGGGACGATTAACAAAGACGATGGGGACAGGATGTCCCCTCATATGGGACAATCTGGTACGAGACGTCGCTGCTTCAGTAGAAGGGTCTGGGGACAGATTCCAAACAGAGGTGAGGACGAATGGCTTCTCTCAAAGACAGGTGGGCAGGGTGGAAGGTAATGAGTGTAGAGCGAATGAGCTCGGGTTATTTTCTCTGGAATAGACAAAGTTGAAGGGGTACCTGGCAGAGTTGTGTAGGATTATGGACAGGATGAATTGGAAACAGCTTTTCCCTTTAGTTGAAGGGTCAGTAACAAGGAACACATCAGTTCCATGTGAAAGGCAGGAGGCTTAGAGGGGGATTGAGGATTGTTTCATCTATGGGATGGTGGGGGTCTGGAATGCACTGCCTGGAAAGTTAGTTGAGGCAGGAAAACAGAAGCTTTAAAAGGTAAATGGGTGAGCAATTCAAGGGACATGGCTTTCAAGACAATGCGGAAAAGTGGGTTTGAACAAAGGTCCACCTTTATTATGGATAAGTCCGAATGTTTCCTGGTGTTTAAATTAACAATTGAGACCAGTATGCACATTGTCTACCACAGATTGCAAAATCAAGTACGTACCTTGTACCTGAACTTTAACATTTCGTGATTCAGACCAATCGATTTTACAGCTGTACCATCCACTGTCATCGGTGCTGTTTACTTTAATGCTATATGATGATTCACGTCCAGGGAGCCACATTGAATGGATCTTCTTGCCATTTCTATAAAAGCCAAAGTCCTTCTTCCACCTATGATCGTATTTGTACCGACAATTCAGTTTTAGTGTTTCTCCCTCCAAAGGTGAAACTGGGACAACATGGAAAGCCACATTTCTATCTAAATCAAAGGTAAAGTTGCATCATTACAGCTCACCATAGGCATTTGTTTCATTGGAAACTGCTAAAAAAAATCGTGATCATTGATCATTTATTGCCCAAGCACATTTTCAAGTATCGGCCAGCCAATCCCCAATATTATATACAATCCAGTCCAGAGAACTACTATCAGTTTGTTTTCAACTTCCCTGGAGTGTTAACTACAATTTTGGACCCCTAACCTGAGGAGAGGTCACAAGACCATGATAAACAGAAGCAGGAGTATGCAATTTGGCTATCACGTCCCCTCCACCTTAAAGCGATCAGGCCATAAGAATATGAACAGAATTAGCTCGCTCATCCTATCGAATCTGCTCCTCTAATCATGCGATCATGTTGATCTGATCATTGTCAACTCCACTTTCCTGCCTTTTTGTTCCGTAAACCTCGATTCCCCTCCCAGCTTTAAAATCTGTCTATTTTACCCTCAAACATATTAAATGAACCAGCCTTGACAGCCCTCCGGAATAAAGAACGCCAAAGACTCACTTCCCTCAGAGAGAAGAAATTTATCTTCATCTCCATCTTTAATGGGCAATTCCAAACGCCCCCGCCCATCACCACGCCCGCCCCCCTCCCGAGCCCCTATTCTAAGATGATGGCCCTCTGATCGATGCCTCACCCACACAAGAGTAAACAACTTCTCTCCAAATATACCCTGTCATGTACCTCTAACAATCTTCAAAAAGGCAGCTTCTGATTCTACTAAACTTCAGTGAGTGCGGGCCCAACCTAGTCAAACGCTCCTCGTGAGAAATTACTAACTCCTATGTGAGGTACCAAACTTAACATAAGTGACTGACTGAGCAAAACTAAAGTTTCAGCATTAAATCATGTTGAAACATTTGCATTTGGTTGAAAATTGGTTTGGAGGTCAAGGAAATGGTACAGTTTTGGTCGCCACATTACCAGAAGGCTTTGGAGAGGCAATTGAACTTGTTTATCAGGGTAGTGCCTGGTTCGGAGGATATTAACTAAGAGGAGATATTGCACAAATTCAGTTTGTTCTTGCTTGAATGTCAGAAGGAAAAGGATGACCTGATTGAAGTTTATAAAATTATGAGCTGTATGGATTGAAAGGAATGTCAGAGCCTTTTTCCCAGGGTAGGAACGTCAATTACTCAGAGACATAGGTTTAAGAAAAATAAAAGATGATTCTAAGAAGATGTAAGGAGTACCTTCTTTTCCAAAGAGGGTGGTAAATACCTGAAATTCACCGCCAGAAGATGTGGTGGAAGCAGATACAATAGCAATTTTTAAGGGGCGTTTGGCAGATAAATGACCAGGCAGAAAATAGAGGGACATGGACAGCCTAGAGGGAAAGGGTTTCAGTTTAGATAGGCATCATGTTGCATCACAGTCTTGTTAGGCTGAAAGGACTGTCCTGTAGTGTACTATTCTTTGAAAACTGTGCATTCCACTTCCATGCAATTTTTAAAAATTGTAAATGAAAGTCAAATTTCACTTACCCGTGACGACAACTTTAACAGTTTCACTCTTTTTCCATGAGTTGTATATCTCACAGTGATAAGACCCGCCAGTTTCATTGTTCGCGAGTGTTTCGTAATAATTACCCCATCCATAAGCGAAAAACTGTCCATTTTTGTACCAAATAACAGCCCGTACTTTTCCTGTCCCACATTGAAATTTTAAAGTCTCTCCTTCTTTTACAAATCCATTTGTGGGATATACATTAAGCACGGGCCTTCCGAAAGCTGAAGAGAGAGAGAGAAGCAGAAAGGTTCAGTATCCAATCATTGCATCATGTTGACCTCTCACTACTATAAACACAGTGTGCAGTTCAGCCTCAGTGTCCCAGTATAGAGAGTTCCAGTTCAAGTTGTCTATTGACCAAAGGGTACAGTCCAGACAAAAAAGTCTGAACTCGGTGAATTTAGTTGGCACCTAACCGTTGATTGCTTGACGCATCACCTCTGCAGCGCCAACCATTTAGTCAACATCTTTATTTTTCAAAGGGCCAATTGTTGACAGGCAATAGTTGATTTACTGTTCGGAAGAGTTAACTGCACAGATTATGTTTAGCTTTATTAGAACCAGTTGATTACAATGTAAAAACATTTTTGCAATGTTCAATGCTTCGATCAAATCTCAACTCAACCTGTGCAGCACAATGAGAAAGTTCACAATATTATCTTTCTGAATTTTTCAGAAAAAAAACCCTATCCGCTGCAAAGCTTTACTTAATTAACAAGGCAATGGTTATCTCCAATAAATGATAATGTAATCATTGCCCCTTGACAATTAATGGTGCTACCCTCACTGAATAATCTTCACAATAAATATCCTGCAAGTTACCATTGAGAGAAATCTAACAATCGTGCTTTGTTTTTCAACTGTGTTACGATCCCTGAACTGCCTCACTATCAACATGCTGGGGGTTACTCTTTTTAAAATTCATTTTCTTTTAATTCATTCACTAGATTAGGGAGTCGCCGGTTAGGCCTGCATTTATTACCAACTCCTAATTGCCCGTAGGGCAGTTAAGAGTCAACCATATTGCTGTGGGTCTGCAGTGACATATAGATTAGACCAGGCAATGATGGCAGTTTCCTTCCCTTAAGGAAATTAGTGAGTCAAATGGGTTTTTCCAAGATTTGGAGATGCCGATGTTGGACTGGGGTGTACAAAGTTAAAAATCACACAATACCAGGTTATAGTCCAATAGGTTTAATTGGAAGCACGCTAGCTTTCGGAGCGACGCCCCTTCATCAAGTGATTGTCACCTGATGAAGGAGCGTCGCTCCGAAAGCTAGTGTGCTTCCAATTAAACCTATTGGACTATAACCTGGTGCTGTGGGGTTTTTCCAACAAATTATAGACATTTATTGAATTCAAATTCCACCATCTGCTGTGGGGGTTTTGAACCCGGGTCCCCAGTACATTGTCTGACGCTTTGATTTAAGAGTCTGGTGATAACGACTCTAGGTCATTGCCACCCCTTCTGAGAGAAGGCAATGTCCTCTACTGCGTGGCAATTTAACTATCGCCTCTTCATAGTCAATGACACCATCACTGAATCTCCTCACTATCAACACCTTGGGGGTTACTATTAACAAGAAACTCAGTTGGACTCACCATGCCAATATCATAGTGACAAGAGAAGGCCAGTGGCTGGGAATACTGCAGCAACTAACTTACCTCCTGACTTCGCCAAGGCCTGTCCACTATCGACAAGGCACAAGTCAGGAGTGTGATGGAATGCTCCCCACTTGGCTGAATGAGTGCAGCTCCAAAAAACAGCACAACACCATCCAGCTACAATGCAGCCCCCACTTAATTGGTACCACATCCTCAAACATTCACTTCCTCAAATATCGATGCTCAGTACCAGCAGTTTGTACCTTCTACAAGTAGCACAGCAGAAATTCACTAGAGATGCTCAGACAACACCTCCAAAACTCAGTAGCACTTCTATCAGAAGGATAAGAGCAGTCAATCCATAGGAACACAGCCACCTTCACGTTACCCTCGAAAGCGCTCAGCATCCCAACTTGGAAATGTAACGGTCATTCTTCAGTGTCACTGGTTCAGAATCCTGGAATTCCCTCCCCAAGGGTATTGTGGGTCTTCCTACAGCACTTGCCGGAATGGCTCAAGAAGACAACTCAATCCCCACCTTCTCAAAGAGAGCAACTGGGAATTTTGTCAACAAATACTGGGTTCCGCCAGTGATGCCCATATCCCACCAGTGAATTAAATTTCATGTTCCATGTGTCTGCCCATTATAGCTGCCCGTATTTCCCTCTGTTTTCCTCCATCACTTTCCTCCTTGTTTTGTTACCGTTCCACGCGTCTGATCACCTATTATGGGACTGAGGAGCAGAACTGAAGTTAATGTCCATTTATATTTATCATAACAGTTATCACAGCTAGTTCTGATCTGTACGAGGCACCATTTAATGCTGATTCCTGTCAAAAAGAGACAGAATTGTACATTTGCCATATTGTTGTTTACAAATATATTGTGTCGATGCTTACTGCCATTAACTGCCAGTGTCATTATCTTGAATTTTGCTGGCAAATTTGTAATGTGCCTTTAATCTTTAGCTTCCCAAACCCTTTTTAAAAGGAAAAGAATGCGTCAATTTCATTAAAACGGTCACTTTACTCTCTCGCTTATCTTATCCATCAGTTTGTCCATCATTGAAACTGCCTTCCTAATCGTATTTAAGACCTGAAGAGCATAAGAATAGGAATAGGCCATTCTGACCCTTGATACTGCTCTGAAATCCAATTGGATCGTGGCTGATCTGACCTCCCTCACATACAGTTTCTTGCCTGATCCCTATAATCGTTGATTCCCTCCACATCCGCCCCCCCCCCCCCACCCCGCCAATAAAACAAGAATCTATGTCAGCCTTAAATATACACAAGGACTCTACAACCCAAAGCAGTTGTCTGTGGCAAGAATTTCCAAAGACTTCCACACCTGTGAGAGAAGATAATCCTCCTGATCTCAGTCTTCAATTGTTGCCCCTTTATTCTGAGACTGTGCTCTCTTTCCTTGACAGTCCCATGAGGGGGTAACATCCTCTCAGCATTGACCCTGCCAAGCTCTATATGTTTCAATGATATCACCACCTCATTCTTTAAACGTCAGTGAGTAGAGCCCTAACCTGTTTAGACATTGCTCAAAAAGACAATCTCTCCTTCCCAGAGATCATCCTTCTCTAGATTGCCTCCAATGAAATGGTGCACTTCCTTAAATAACGGCAGTAAAAGCTCTCAGTGCTCAAGGTGTGGTCTCCCCAGCAACATGTACGTTTGCAGAAAGACTCCCCTACTCTTTAGTAATAATAGCCAAATTTCCCTCCCCACTGTGTGCTAGTTTTCTGTGTTTCATACAGAACTTCCCCACCCCCAAGTCCCTTTATGCTGCAGCTTTGTGCATTTTTTCTCCATTTAAGTAGTACTCTGATCTGTTCTCCCTTCTAAAATGAATGGAAACTTATGTTTCCCAAACAACCTGTTTTAAATCTCATGCTCATTTGAAGAGTTGTGGTGGAGTTAAACTTTGATGCAGATTTACTGAATAGACTCTGTCCAATGTGACTAAGTCATTGGCCCTCTTTTTAACTATTGGTACATCCACGTGGGATAAGAGTTGAACATGATTCCAGTGTCTGGCCTTACAGAGGATATCCCGAACTCTGGACAGAAAAACAGGGATTAAATCACAATTGGTTCATATTTAAAAGGTCACTGAAAAGATGTGCACAGCACGACTTCAGATTTCCAAATGATTATCCAAAACTAAACTTGCAGTTCCCTTACCTTGGGTGATCCGACAGAGAGCAAGAATCACTGGAAAACATAAGGGAATTGAAATGCCAATGTAATTATTTCTGTAAGTGTCCTGGAAACGGCAAAGCATAGACAATGTCAAAGCAAATTAAGTGGAGAAGCAGCAGAGAAACAACACCAGTCCTACCTGGAACTCAATAGTAACTGTTAATTGTTCACTCCCATTGAAGTGGACACAGAAATATGAATTTATATCAACTGTATGAGCACCCATTGGTTTCTTCGTCCTTGTCGCATTCGAATTGCAAATTTTGCTTTGTATCTTTCTGGATTTTATTTATCCCCTCGTTTTCTCTTCCTGCTTTCTCTCTGCTTAGCTTCCCATTTTATTTGCAAATGTTTTACACAAGTAAGGGTCTCTGGAAATTTAGATTTCTTGTAAAATAAAGTACGTTTGGGAAGATGATTGCAAAAGGAATAACGTCACATGATTGCGCGTTTCTTGCCTCTGTGGATTCTTAGAAACCCCAAAAGTCAGACAAGTCTCACCAATGACCACACTGAGACTTCTAGCTCAGCGACGAAAGGCTACTGTTACAATGAAGCATCTCTGCATCTAAAATTACTTCGCAAGAGAGCAAGAATCGTCTCCAATCTCAATTCAGAGCCAGAGAGGTCTACAGCATAGAAGAAGGCTCATCAGCTCATCGGGTCTGTGCCAGTCTAAAACATACACCTCGCTATTCTCGAATTCCATTTAAACACCACTTGGCCCCTAGCCTTGGTATCACAAATTGACATCTAAATGCTTCTTCAATGTAAAGAGAGTTTCTGCCTCTCCACCCTTTACAGGCAAGGACTTCCAGATTCCCCACCACACGCTGGGTGAAAATGTTTTCCCTCACATTCCATTCTAAACCTCCTGGCATTTGTTTCCATCTGCCTCATCCATGTCATTAATCCCTCCATCAAAGGGGAAGTTTACCTCATGTCTATTCTATCTAGGCAACTTCATCATTTTATACATCTCAATCATGTCCTACCCCATCCCCTCTCCCAAACCCCTCGGCTCTAAGGAAAACAACCCCAGCCTCTTGAAGTTCCCTACATCAGTGAAATTCTCCAGTCCCCAAAGCAACATCCTCGTTAATCTCCTAATTTTGATGAAAAGTTTTGGCATACCCATTCACTGCTCAGTGATATATCTCACCTCTATATTGTTGCTGATTGTCCTTCCCTTTGCTGGATTCTGAAATTCTACTGATCCGCCCATGACTTAACATTTTTAGGTCGATTGCACATGTGGCGTGGACAATTTGGACCGAAGGGTCTATTTCTGTGCTGTACATCTCTATGACTCTATGTGTGTAACTTGTATCCTTTTCCGAGAAGATCAAATAATATTGCCCGAAGCGGGAACAAAGGATACGATGAAATGATTTTTCTTCTCTCTCTTTCCCAAAATATTATCGTTCATGTTGCCAACTTGTTTCATTCCAGAATTTAGCCAAGTTTGATTTTTTTTTAATGTTGGCCACAGTTATTAGATCCTGCTTTTTGGATCTGAGAAGGAAGTGTAGGGCTGTCTGCTGTAGAATTCAATCTCACGTGACCGGGGAACAGCGCAGGTTTGTCATGGTTAAGGTCCATTAGTAACACACACTTACAGAGGATCAGAAGCACGGAGGTCAGCGTCATTTTCAACGCGGTTTTCTAGCACAGCAGTTTCCAACTCAGTGTGACCTGATGCTTGCTACATCTGTGCATTCTATTTCTCACATTTACCTGTAACAGAAAACGATGCGTTTAGAAACAGCAAAAGTGGCTGCTCTCTCCATACGCTGCTAGGACATCCAACTGATTAGTTCTACGCACAGTGGGACAAAGCTGCTTCTTTAGCAAGGTTATGCTGTGAATTCTTAGAGGCATGGCATTCTAACCAGAACTCCATCACTAAACACATCGACTTAGATCCCATCTACCTTTACTTGAAAAAAAAGAACTGGAAATGACATCACTACCTTAAGAAAGCAAAACCTATAAAGAGAGAGGCAGGACATGCCACCAGCTCTTTACCAGAGACTCACACTGATTATGTTACCTATTCATGGTGACAAAACTATTGAAAACAAACCTTCCAGCTCAGCGAGCTAATGTACACACTTAAAGTTATGCTGTCCTTAGTTGTTTTTTTTTTATCAGAGTGGTTATAAACAACACAGGTTTCGAAAAGTCTGTGTTTTGAAGGGTATTAGGACCAATTTGATAAAAAAACTAACAGATACTGTCTCAGGCAGAGGATTTTCAAATTTAAAACATACTTGTACAATCAAAGGTGAGTGGCCAGATCTCCCAGCTCACCTCTCCTCTGGATTGGTTTGTTTTTTAGCAGTAATGTAGAAAAAAAGATGCTGGGCCCAAAGAAGCAGGTCAGGACTGTGACTCTCTCTCTATGACTTCTCTCCTGTAAGGCCCTGTGTTTGTTTTAAACTTTTGTGCCAAGGGGTGTTCGTGGGGATAGCTGCAAGTGTTGACACAGTATCATTAAATTGCGATAATCTGTTGGGCTTTCGGGTGGGTTAGGTTATTCTGTGTTCTGTTCTGTTTTGGTTGTGTTTCATTCAGTAATCTTGTCAGTTGTTTTAAACAAAGTGGGTTGGCCAGCTACAATACTGCTGGAAATTCCACGTGACACCTGCTTAAAACAGCTAGCAACGTTAGGGTCTTGGCTACTCTCTTGAAATGTTTTGAGGGGTCTGGCCTGGTTCATAATAACAGGAACAGCAGTCGGCCATTTAGCCCATCGAGCCTATTCCACCAGTCAATAGTTGATCTGCAACCTAACTCCATAATACCTGACTTTGGCCACTATCTTCTTCATAACATTACTGAACAAACATTGATCCATCTCGGATTGAAAACTACCAACTGATTCAGCATCCACTGCAGTTTGTGGAAGAGAGTTCCATACCTCTCCCACGCTTTGTGGGTGGATGTTCTTCCTAACATCTCTCTTGAACGGTCCGGTCCTAATCCTCAGACAATGCCCTCACCCTTTCTGGAATCCCCAACCAGTGGAAATAGCTTCTCTTCTTCCACCCTGTCTTTTCCTGTCAATATCTTCGATCAGATCACCCCTTAATCGTCGAAAATCTGTGGAAAACAGGCCTCATTTGTGCAATCTCTCCGCATAATTTGACCCCTAAAGTCCAGATTCCACTCTTGCTAACCTAGCTTGTACTCCCTCTGAGGCCAATCTGTCCTTCCTAACATGGAGTTCGGGAGAGTACTGTTCCCGTTAGAAAAGAAAAACAAAAATCGCTGGGGGAACTCGGAGGGAGACAAAGAAACAGAGTTAATATTCCACTTTATAAACACAGGGAGTATTGTAGAAGCTCAGCAGGTCTGGCAACATCTGTGTAGAGAGAGAGAGAAACCGCTATGGGCCAAATGGGTTCAGTTTGGGAAATTTAGTTGGGATTGACGAGTTGGGACGAGTCCGCTCTGGAGGACTCTATAAGTCCAGTCCATGTAGCTGTTCAGGATCAGACTCTGATGTGGTCACTGGGAAATTTGAAGCTGATTGAGGCACAATGTTAAGGTGTCCTGAACCCGTTCTTTTGCCCAGAGTCTATGCTGCTTACAGAACAAGAGAGAAACCGCAGCCTACTTCGGTCTGACCACCATCTCCGAGACAGAGAGAGAAAGAGAGAGAGAAGGGTGGGAAGGGGGGTTGGGAAGAAAGATACAGAAGACTTCCCCGATTCATGCTGACCATATGCACCCCCATCCTAACCCAATCCCTCCATGAACAGGGAACACCACAATAACCACATCAGCCTTTGGAATGAGCTTTATCAGAGTTTAACAGCCTGCACAGAGGCTGAATACACCTCTGCAGCTGTCATGAGATGATGTATTGTCAGAGCACGTTCTACCGTTAAACCAGCAACAGCTATGACTAAAATAGAAATCACTGGAGAAAGTGCAAGCAAAAAAGTCGTGCAGCCTACCAAGACAGAGTGGCTGTCCATTCCCCATCTTAATATCCACCATTTTATATCTCTATTCCACTTTCACCACAATTAGCAGTCCCTTTATCCTTTGCAGCAGCAGTGATCTTTTCCATTCACCCCTCCCTTTCAATTGTGAAGAAGGGTCACTGGATTCGAAATGTTAACTCTGTTTCGCTCTGAGTTTCTCCAGCACTTTCTATATTTATAACGAGTGACATAGAACGTACAACAGTACAGCACAGGAAATGGCCCTATTGCCCTCGATGTTGTGTTAAACGGAACACCAAACGAAACTGGTCCCTTTGCCTTGTTCTTGGTTTGTTTCCTTCCATTCCTTTACTAAAACCTATGAAAATAATACCCACAGCTCTATCCTCATTGATCACCTTCGTCACCTCCTTGTAAAATTCAATCAAGTTGGTAAGGCATTAGCTGCCCTGCACAAAGCCATGCTTTTCCAAATGTGCAAAAATCCTATCCAGAGGAATTCTCTCCAATAGTTTCCCAACGACTGAGCTGAGAGTCACTAGTCCATGCTTTCCTGCATTATCTCTATTTTCCTTCTTGAACAAAGGAACAACATTAGCTACTTGCCAGTCTTCCAGGATCTTTCCATTGGCTAGTGAGGCTACATAGATTTAAGCCAAGGCCCCAGACAATTCCCTTTCTTGCCTCTCTCAATAACCTGGGTAGATAACATCGGGCCCTGGGGTAGATACCATAGAGCCCTTTGGACTTATCCACCTTAATGCTCTTTAAGAGACCCACTTCCTTCTTGATCTCAACATGCTGTAGCATATTAGTATGCGCCATGCAAATCTCACTATCCTCCATATCCTTTTCCTGGGTGAATGGTACCAATGCTCATTTAGGATCTCACCCACATCTTCTACCTCTAAACACAAGTTCCCTCCTTTTTCCTTGACTGGTCTTACCTTCTCCCTCGTTATCCTCTATTCACACTAAGACCTGCTGAGTTTCCCCAGCACTTTCTTTGTTTATAATCTGTCACTTGAACACTGTTTTCCATTTTTCTCTCCCTCACTTCTGTTTTTATTTATTATATTGCTCATTCTCTCACTCGCAATTCAGAAAATAACATTGTGACAACAACAATTTGCATACAGCTATTTTTGGACACATAGTCAAAAAGTATTGATCTGATTTTTCCAAATCTATACTGTGCCACTGACCCATCTGATTTTATTTTACAGCACAGCGCATTTTCAATTATAAGTGGTTAGACAATCAGCGCTGACAGGGCACCAGGAATGCGACAATTGGAATTGAAGTATTCATTAACACAAAAACTGTGAGGGATGATGGAGATCTGAAACAAAAACAGAAAGTGCTGTAAAAACTCAGCAAGTCTGGCAGCAGCTATGGAGAGAGAGAAGGAGAGTTAACGTTCCAGGTTATAAGCACAGAAAGTGCGAGAAAAACTCAGCAGGTCTGGCAGCATTTGGTAGTAGAGACAGAGCAGAATTAACATTCCAGATTATGAACACAGAAAGTCCTGGAGAAACTCAGCAAGTCTAACAGCATTTGTGAATAAAGAGGTAACATGACAGATTGTGGACACAAAAAGTACTGGAGAACCTCAATGGGTCTGTCTGCATGTGTGAATAGAGACAGAACAGACTTAACATTCCAGGTTACAAACACAGAAATCATAGCTGTTGTGTGTGACCAACCTGCATCCAATTTAAGGACGGATTACAGTTCTGTATAGTTCTGCAGATACAGAAACACTGATCCCCTGCGTAACTGAAGCATACCTTCCTCACTCTTACATTCAAATCCCGTCACACGGAACCAGAAATTCCTACCAGCTTTTCTGATTGCTTGCTGCAGCTTCACACCAACCTTCCATGCTTACAGAACCAACTGCCTTGAATGTGCTGATTTCCCGACTGGCAGTCTCTCTGAGAGTTAAGTGCTTTTGTTGTTTGATTCTGAAAGAGAAAAAGGAACTGCAGTGACAGAAGGAACAGCTGCGTTGTTGTTTTGATACTGTTTCCACTCAGTGTTCCAGTCCGTCCCCGCTCCCTGCGGGCCACTGAAAACAGCACGGGAGGTGGAACCAATTTGAGCAGAGGCCTCTGTGGGGCAAGAGGTTTCCATTCTGAAATGTCATGTTCAGTGGAGCTCAGCGAGTGGGAGGGGAATTGTTGAAGTGAAATTGTGTGTCTTAACGAAACGGTAACTGAGAGTGCTGACGGATGGATATTCATGTACAGGATACATAACAGCCTGGAGGCTTGGCTGCTTCTCACATCTGGTGTATGAGTGGAAGGTAAGGCAGGAACACAGGTCTGCTGTAGTTCCTTGTTCAGTAGATTAGCTAAAAAAAAAACCCTCAATGGATATTGGCAACTAAGTGCAATAGTATTAACAACACCTCCGCTTAGAATAGAAAGAAACTTATTAGATTAATGGAAGGAAACTTCAGAGTGATTCAGTGCAGAGGGATTTGGGTATCCTTGTGCATGAATAGCGGAAAGATAGTGAAATTACTCCATGAGACGACTTTCCCATCACCAAGTCCCCCTTCATTTACATGTATATAGTACATCACACTGGCTCAGAGCCCGTTCCTACAATGAACAGAAACCCTTCCACCCCTGTTTATATCTCTCAGTCAGGGCTCCCAGATCGGACCAGGTTAGAAGCACCAATCATGGGACTTAGGTTCTATGAGGTTCGCCTGGTTGACCTTATTCCAAACACTACATTCCACTTTCCCTCAGTGCTGGTACACAGACCTGTTCTTTTTCCCACATTATATCCTTGGGCGTTTTAGCATCAGGTCCAGTCCTTCCAACTCTGCCTTGAATACTGGCGGCTTTTACCGGATCGTAGCCTGCCTCTTGCTCGCGGTGTTGGAAGAAAGTCATCATCCTCCTCAGTCAGTAATGGTGTGAGGCTGTTACATATGCCGTGTCATTCTGAGAGGTTTCTGCTAGGATAGGCGGAGGGGGAGAACTCACAGGTTCTGACAGCCTTGCTGGATGGTCTCAGGTAGTGGGGTATGTTCTGCTCCGGCCCAGTTTGTGAGGTTGCAGCTTTCATATGGTCCATGTGTTTGTTCAGAATTGCATCTTCTACCCAAAATTTGTATGTCATGGGACGGACTTCGTGCCGCCATGTCTCTTACCCATGTAGAGCCATCCCATGGTTTCAAGACTATGCTTCGTCCATTGAAGTAAACTGACTCTCCAACTTGGAGGAGTCTTGGGTCCAGCACTGAGTGCACCTCATATCGTTTCACCCTCTCTCTCAGGTCTGGGGAGATCAGGTTTAACCTGGTGTAGAGACTTCTCCCCATTAGCAACTTTGCATTTGAGCTGTCCCTGTAGTTGTGTGAGGAGTGGTCCTATAACTGAGCATGAACCGGGACAGGTTGGTGTCGAGTGAAGCTGTATGCTGTTTCTTTCAGGAGAAAGTGAGGACTTCAGATGCTGGAGATCAGAGTCAAAAACATGTGGCACTTGGAAAGCACAGCAGATCAGGCAGCGTCAGAGAAGCAGAGGAGTCAATGTTTCACTCATTCCTCATTAAGGGCATATGCCCTAAGCATCAACTCTCCTGCTTTGCTTTTCCAGCACCACACTTTTTGATGATGTTTCTTTAAGCCTTCCTTCAACGTTGCTCTGCTCTTTCTGCCAGACTACTGGACGATGGACCGTATGGAGCTATACTTCCATACCAAATGCTATGCGCCTTTAGGAAATTGTAGTGATTGAACAAAGAGCCAGGTGAGACCCCAGATTGGGAGCATTAACTTTGACCAATTAGGGCGCTCTGGCTGACAGATCCACGCAGGAGTCTCAGATGATACCCCAGAGAGCAGTCTCCTACATTGATACAAACCCCTGTGTACTCTCATTTTAGCATACTTCTGGGAATCCTAATCCAATTACAATTGCAGATATGCATAGCTCATGTCCAGATTCGTGAAGAACAGCATCCCGCCAAACTTGAGTATTGATTCTCTTTTTGAGGGATTGGCTGCCAACAGCAGTTCGTTATCTGATAATCCCACGAAGGTAAACTAACCTGTTGTGCCTCATAACTGGTATGACCGGTGATGCCCATTCCACAAACTGGGCAGGTTTGATGACTCCTTTCCAGCCTTCGGAAATCTACCTCTACTTTTGTGCATAAAACTAATGGCACTGGCAGAATTATGGAATTGCTTCTTGGCCTCTTTGATCATCCCTGCAGCCTGGAGCAGTGACTCACAGCACCAGGGAGCCGGGTTTGATTACACCCTCCGCCAACTGTCTGTGTGGAGTTTACATATTCGCCCCATGGCTGCATGGGTTTCCAATGATGCGCCGATTTCCTCCCACAGTCCAAGGGTATGCAGGTTAGAATCAATGGCCAAGCCTAATTGCCCTGTACGAGGATTAACCCTGGGAATTGCAGGGTTACAGCATGGGTCTGGGTCGGATACTCTTCGGAAGGTCGGTGTGTACTCGATGGGCCAAATGGCCTTTATTCCTACAGTGGGTATTCTATCCTATAAGCTTGCTGAAAAACTTGCCAATATTGAATTTGGACATTACCCAGGCAGTCGTTTTCCAGCCAGAAAATGTTGAGCTAATCAAGGTGAATGTTTCTCAAACAATTTCACCGTCAAGCTTGGACCCGAGGCTTTTAGTACAGTCAGTGAGAAATGAATCCGCTGCTTCTCATAAGAGACCAGAACCGAACTTGTACCCTTAATTGGTAGGAAGTAAAAGCAATTTAACTGTTCCAAATCAGCTATAGGTGCACTTTCCTGGATGTGCACCATCCGGGATACCAACCAATGAGTTCTTTTGCTGGGCATCATGGCTGTCTTTTGTCCACATACAAACAGAAACTACAATCACCTGTTGGCCTGCATGAGTACAATTTTTAAACATGAACCATTCACTATCCACCAGCAACCACATTAGTATGGCTCCACAATGCATCCTTGCCAATTCATGCCTCTTAAATTATATATTCCTATATTTAGATTCTGGATCCTACCCTCGAGTTCAACTACTTGGCTCTTCATCTTCATGGCGAATAGTGTCACATTATGGTCACTCTTCTCCAAAGGATCTTTACATAACAAGACTTAATTTCTCATTGCAAAGTATCCCATCTAGATAAGGCTGTTGTCCAGTAGGTTCTTCAAGGTTAAAGAACAATCCCTTTTCACTCTTCAAGACAGTGGCTTACCAACACTTTCTCAAGGACAACTAGGAACAGGCAATAAATACTGGCCAGCCAGTGACACCCACATCCCTCAAATCAATTTTTAAAGTACACATACACGTACTCACGAAAACATTCCATCATTTTGTTTTGTCGATGTCTATGTCAATTAAAGTCACCCAAGATTGCAATTGCACGGTTATTGCAAGAATCTCTGATGCCTTGCCGCATATCTGATTACGCTTGTAGGAAGGCTAATAGAACGGTAATCCATTATTACAAGGGGATTTGAATACAGGAACAGTTAAGTTTTGTTTCAAATGCATAGGATTTTGGTTAGGCTGTACCTGCAGGTGTGTGTGCAGTTTGGGTCTCCTTATGTCAGGAAAGATGCTATTTCCATGTAGAGAGAGAGCCATGAAGATTCACCAGACTTGCCCCTGGGGCCAACATCCTATGAAGAGCCAGTGGGCAAATTGTGCCTGCATTGTCTAGCATTCCACGGATGAGCGATGATATCATTGAAAATAAAGTAACACAATTCTTAAAGAGACATGTTACCTATAGGTTGAATATTTACTGGTTGGGGGAGACGAGAACTGGGCAGGATTTTAAAGTAAGTGTGACTTCAACGATGAGGGTTTATTTTGTTTTGCTCATTAGATTGTAATCTTTTAGAATTCTCTACCTGCAGGGTGCTCGGGTCACTCCATCACTGTGTATGTTTAAGGTAGAGGCTGATAAATTTCTCATCACCAATCTTCAAGTAGGTTATGGGATGGAGTGTGTAAAATGAATTGTAGTGCTCGATCAGCCATGGTTGTATTCAATGGGACACCTGCTGATGGGGATGAATGGCCAACTCCTGTTATTACATTCCTCTGTTGCGAAATCTGGTTGCTTTTCTCTTAGGAATACACTCAAGTATTTTCATTCCCTAACAATGAAATGCTGCTCGGAAATGCACAATTTATACACTTGTTGACTCAAAAACGTGTTCTCTGATTAATGCAGTAGATATGAAAATGTAGTTATAGTGTTATAGAGATAGACAGCATGGAAACAGACCCTTAGGACGAATTTGCCTATGCCAACAGATATCCTAAATCAATCTAGTCCCCTTTGCTAGTACTTGGCCCATATTGCTGTCACCATTCCTATTCACATTCCCATATAGATGCCTTTTAAATGTTGCAAATGTAACAGCCTCCACCACTTTCTCTGGCAGCTTATTCTTTACATTGCACCATCCTTGGTATGAATAACGTTGCCCCTTAAGTCCCTTTTAAATTTTGCTTCTCTTACCCTAAACCTATGCCTTCTAGTTTTGATTAACTACCCTTCCCCCCAAACTACCACCATCCCGGGGAAAAGATTTTGTCTATTTACCATATCCATGCCACTGATGATCTTATAACATCCCTAAGATCACCCTTCAGCCACTGACGTTTCAGAACAAACAGCCCCAGCCGACTCAGCCTCTTCCTATAGCTCAAAGCCCCTAATCCTGGCAATATCTTTGTAAATCCTTTCTGAACCCTTTCAAACTTCACAAAATCCTTCCTGTAGGAGGGAGACCAGATTGCATGCAATATTGCGAAAGTATGAGATTATACTACATCTGTACTTTCTCTCAGGGAGGGATTGAAGATTATCAATGATTGAATCAAGCTTCATCAAAGCAAATATTTCCAGTAAATAAATCTGACAAATATGTGTTTCTGTAAATGAAAGCTTCACCCCATTTTAATTTAACTTTAGGACTGGAAAAGCAGCGTTCGCAACTTTGTTTATTTCTCATATATTGCAAGTAAGCTGGAGTCTAACGGTAGAAATATGAAGAAAGGTAGATAGTTAGATAGATAGTTAGATAGATAGATAGATAGATAGATAGATAGATAGATAGATAGATAGATGGATATGACATTTGATGCATAAATTTTTAATATCGTTTTTCATAATAGAGTACATATCTATTAATATTGCACGATTTCATTCGGACTGTTACTGCTGAGCCCTGGTTTAACGTGCATGTCTTCCTTTCTTACCTTCATATAGCTACCCATCGTAGAAAAAAATGAATGAAATGAAAGGATTTGTTATCGAACATCATGCTGCAAATAGAATTAACCCAGAGATGTTAAAAAAAAGTTAGAAACAAGATTAAATCACAAACGCTAAATCTTCACCCTTGGTGAAAAAGTAATGCATTAATTCGACAACTCAATTGAAGTAATACACTAAAATTCTACACCATCTGACAATGCTTCCAGCTAAATTTGAGTCAGAATTCAGACACATTTAAATCATTTTCCGAGTTACTTACACCATTGTTTTCATGGAAGGGAAAATCGAGCTTATGTTTGCATATAACTCCTTATGTCAAGAAGGGAAAGGTGTGAATTCTTCCCAGAAACGAAACAGTCCTGAAGCTAGCAGGATTTCCAAGTGTCTCTTTCCCCAGTACGTGAACCACACTGGCAAACTCTGCAAGAATCTGTATACTACTTCCTTTTAAATTATCTATTCATCTCGTTAGGCAGCCAGTGGCGTTTTTTTTTCAAGATGTGTGAAAGCAGTGTTGCAATTGCAACAAAATAAGGACTGAAAACATGCACCCGAATAAAACTCTATTGCTGTTTCGGATGGTTGGAAATCAGTTCTTCTTGGAATTGCATCTCATTCCGGAGTGTGCTGTAGACAGAACCGTGTCTGGAAACATTTCTTTATAAAAAAAAAGGGGTGGACACCGTGCAACATTGCGCATTTGTCACCCCTGACAGAGGAAATGTCGTACTGGAGGCAACATCTCAGCATCTATGGAATAGCAACGATTAAATGATGGCCTTGTTGCAATTGTTTCTTGTCTTTTGCTAAGAGAAAACAGATAAGATTAAAATCCACCAGCACATGTTCCAAGTTTTAAGCCCATGTGTATTACTGAGAGATAAAGAAGTTAGCTTTGTCTGACAGTGAGAATCAGCAGACATGCACACAAATCAGCAATGCCTACTGTCACCACCCCAAGCGTTTACAGCGCAGAATCACAGATTGGAACAGTGCTATCAGATCATGTAGCAGGGAAAAATTATTTTATGGTCAAATACTGTCAAAGGGGGGGGGGGGGCAGGGGTGATGCTCTCAATCCTGCACCTTGGATAATGGTTCGTTTCTTTCCTCTCTTAAATTTATCTACATTCATGTGCCGATTAATTAAATAATATGGGTCAAATACCCGCTCGCAGATGGTATTAAGTTCTGGAAATGGTTGAGGCGGGTACATTGACAGCATTTAGAAGGTATTTGGACAATTACATAGATTGTAAACGTTTGGAAGGATACGGGCCGAGTGCAGGGACATGGGGTTAGAGTGGCTGGACATCTTGGTCAGCGTGGAGCACATTGAACTGAACGGTCTGTCTCCATGCTCTCTCTGCATGCTTCCCCAGTGCTATCACACTGCTCAGATAATGTTGATTTGTATATAGATGCTTAAAAACTCACTGGAATGGCGATAAATTTGCTGTTCAGGAGAGACCCTGCCTGCTGGTTAGAAACAGCACAGTGCTAATTGCCGTCTTCACGTTTGCTGATGTTGATGGATGTGTGTACGGTTCTGCAGTGGTTGGAGTATTCCCAGTCAACCTCCTCACCATCCTCGTAGAAAATATATTCAACTGGGGTCGAAACGACTGGTTTAACGAGGTGCTGTCTCCCTCCACTACCTCATTTCCAGGTGGGCACTCAGCTCTAGGACTGACACAGGAATGCCTGTGATTAAAGCAAACTGTTAGGCACTTTTCTAAGGCAGGAGTTGTTGTTGTGTTCAACAACAAACAGTACTCCCACCATACAGTCAGAGAGAGTTACAGAGTCACTGAGAAAGTCAGAGAGGCAGGGAGAAACAGAGAGAGACATAGACACACACAGGCATATGGAGTTATATAGAAACATAGTCAGAGTCAGAAAGAGGCACAAGATCATCGAGATTAATCGACATAGTGTTAAAGCAAGTCATAGACAGTCCAACAGAGAGAGATAGAGACCTCGCGGTCTGTACAATATACCTCACCGGGGGGGGTCTCTCCTGTCCCCCTCCACCCCCCAATAACCACCATCCTGCCCCTCGGGAACGGGACATATTGACACAGTCCGCTCTCCCTCGGCGCTTTTCCTTCCCGCGTGGCCCCGGCGCCATTTTAGCTTCAGGCCCCGCGCGAGATGGCGGTTAACGGCCGCCTCGTGCCCCAAGTGACCGTTAGCAGCTGCTTCAGGGGGAAGACTCTTTAAAGGGACAACCCTTTCAGGAGAGAGAAACAACAGGGCCGGCTCCGGGACTCGCCAAACTCAATAATAATGACAAATACACACAGAGTGTTGGGAGTGAACAAGAAATTGTGCGGCGGCACATCAAGACCAAAGGCCACTCTCCCGAAGGACGGCTGCCCCGGACTCGAAACGTTGACTCCGCTTTCTCTCTGTCTGTCTCTGGACAGATGCTGCCAGGCCTGAAGCACAAACAAGGTCCTCGGGGGTGAGTCCGAGTTCAGGATCCTGTTAAGGTTCGGTTGGCAGATGGATGACAGTGTGGGAGGGTATGCAATGGGATTAGAAGAATAGAGGCGGAGACTGTTTCCTAAATGGGGAAAGGTTTCGGAAATCTGAAGCACAAAGGGAGTTGGGAGTCCGAGTTCAGGATTCTCTTCAGGTTAACAGGCAGGTTCAGTTGGCGGTAAGGAAGGTAAATGTCATGTCAGCATTCATCGTGGGAGGGTTAGAATACAAGAGCAGGGATGTACTGCTGAGGCTGTATAAGGCTCTGGTCAGACCACATTTGGAACATTGTGAGCAGTTTGGGCCCCCTATCTCAGGAAGGATGTGCTGAACTTGGAGGGCGTCAGGTGGGGGTTTACAAGAAAAATCCCAGGGATGAAGCACTTCTCATATGAGGAGAGGTTGTGGACTCTGGTTCTTAACTCGATGGAGTTTAGAAAGATGAGAGAGAACCTGATTTAAACTGACAGAATATCGAGAGGTCCATTCATGCATCTGTCTAGATACATCTTTATTGATGCTATCGTCTGGGGAGTGTTTCTGAACAAACAGACCTACGGGGTGTAGGAAGGCAGTTCCTTAAATGTGGCATTGTGGCTTGACACTGTGGTGAAGTAAGCATTTGGCATGCTTACCTTCACTGGTCAGAGCACTGACGACAGGAGTTGGGGCATCATGTCATAGCTGTACAGGATGTTGGTGAGACCATTTTTAGGATACTGTGTACAGTTTTGGTCAACCTACTGTAGAAAGGACGTCGTTAAGCTCAAAAGGTTATAGAAAAGATTTACAAAGATGTTACCAAGGTTGCAGGGTTTGAGTTATAAGCAGAAGCTTCATAAGCTAGGAGCCTTTCTCCCCTGGAGCATTGGAGGCTGAGGGGGTGACCTTATCGAGGTTATAAAATCACGAGGGGCACAGAAAAGGTAAATAGGTATAGTTGTTTCCCCAATGTAGGTGTGTCCCAAACTAGTGGACATAGGTTTAAGGTGAAAGTGCAAAGATTAAAAAGGGACCTGGCAGGCAAATTTATCACACAGAAGGCAACGAGTATATGGAAAGAGCTGCCAGAGGAAGTGGTAGAGGCAGGTACGATTACATGGAAGAGACATTTGTAAAGGAACATGGATAAGAAAGGTTCAGAGAAATATGTGTCAAATGCAGATAAATGGGACTAGTTGAGTTTGGGCAACGTTGTCAGCATGGGTGAGTTGGGCTGAAGGGCCTGTTTCTGTGCTGCATGACTCTATGAAAATGGATGAGAATAACAAACTTTGCCTGAATGTACAGGAGGAGCTGTGAATATGTGGGGTCATTATACAGACCAATTTCTTTTGGCAAAACACATGATTGGAACAAATCAAAAACTGACCGTGACAAATATTATTTCTGTGTACTCTGAACAGGATGTAGCCATCTCTGCCAAGGTGGGAAGTGGATGCAATTCCGAAATGTCCTTGAACCACTCGACTTGCTCAGCCAGAAGGCAGTGAAGAGTTTGCAAAGGGTTAGGAATCATGTGCAGAGCAGAGCGGGTAGGGAGGTCAGATTTCACTCCTTTAAGGACCATCGCAGACAGGAACAGGAGAAGGCCATTCGGCCTTTCGAACTGCTCATCCATTTAATAGCATTGTGGCTGATGCCCCATTCCTCACGCTCACTTTCCTGCACTTAACATGTAACCCTCAATTCCCTGACTGATCAAGAATCTCCTGCTCCTGTCTCCACACACAGCTCTCTGTGGAAA
>NC_057759.1:1518245-1529154 GCF_004010195.1 Chiloscyllium plagiosum
CCTTTATTTCCCAACAATTCAAAGTCTATTCACAACAAAAAAAGTGAAACAGAAGCCAAACAATGAATTTCCATCAGTGTTTAGGGGATTATAAACCCCAAGAATGTCCCTCAGCAGCTTCTTCCCCCTCTGCCTCCCTCAGCAGGCCCACACACAGCCCGAGAAAGGCCTCTCTCTTCCCCCCAGCCCGCTCACTCCAAGTTCCAGGACCAGTTCCTGCTCCGCTCGGCCTCTTACAAACAGCCCCCGGTTCTCCCTGAACTCACCCCGAACCAATCCCGGTCTCGGAGCCCCCTCTGTGTCCCAGGCTCCCATCCCGATGTGCTGCTGGAAGGAGCCTGCTGTTCCCTCGCTTCCCTGGGCGCTGATCTCTCCATTGCGGTCTGTTTCAAACAAACCTCTTGCACTCACTGAGTAAATGCTCCTCAATGGCAGCGCTGGGGGAGGGCCTCATGCATGCGCTCCTCTACTCAGGAACAGTCAGCTTTGGTGGAAGGACTGCATGGCGCACGCGCTGCTTTTTCCAATGATTCCCAGAAACAAACATCAATTGGTCATTTCCCCAATTCCCTTTTCTCCCAGTTTGACCGAAGGAACCGGCACTGTCGGGTAAAGGGCAGACTGGGACATTGCCCTTTATGAAGCTCCAATGGAGCTCATTCCTGGGCAATGTTAATAACTCCTCCCTCCGGCTCTCTCACAATCTGATCAGGGGGCGGAGAAGCTGGCGGCCACTCGGCCCAACCCCTGTGCTCCCCCATTCAATAACATCACGTCTGATCTTATGTTAACTGTGGTATTTATCCTGCTGATCCTCATCCACAAATATTAATTCCTTTAAAAAAGTAACATGTGGAAAATAGTAACACAAATGAAATAAGTGGAACACTCTTACTAAGGCAGAATGTAACTGTTGGAGGGTGTCTTGCATCACAGTGTTAGTGCTGAAAGTGTGTTGCTGGAAAAGCTCAGCAGGTCAGGCAGCATCCAAGGAACAGGAGAATCGACGTTTTGGGCATAAGCCCTTCTTCAGGAATGAATCTGAAGAAGGGCTTATGCCTGAAACGTCGATTCTCCTGTCCCTTGGATGCTGCCTGACCTGCTGCGCTTTTCCAGCAACACATTTTCAGCTCTGATCTCCAGCATCTGCAGCCCTCACTTTCCATCACAGTGTTAATCCCTGTTTCTGGTTCAGGAGGCGTGTGCAAAAATCAGACGTGGAGCACGTTTGTGCAATAACGTCTCTGGGCCTCGATTGTGTATAGCGGACAACAGATGTTAGTGTCAGGTATGCTGCAGGTATGCTGCAGACAGAAACCTTGTGATGTATTGTATGCCACAACAAGAAACCCCAGGTGTTTTTGTTTATTCACTCTGGGGACGTGGACGTCGCTGGCTGAGCCGAACATTTCTTCCCCTTTGAGCAGGCGGTGGTGAGCCATCTTCTGGAACAGCTGTTGTCCATGTGCTGCCCACAATGCCATGAACAGGGAATTCCAGAGTCTTGATCAAGCGACAGTGAAGGAAAGGGGATATATTTCCAAGGATTATGGGTGTGGCTCTGAGAGAAACTTGCCCCCTATCATGCTGATGTCTCCCTACATCAACTGCATTTAACTTTTCTGATGGACATTGCCCTGAGTTTGGAAATTATTATTGTTGTAAACTTAACAAAACTTTAGGCTTCTGAAAGATAATATTTGATCCCAAGAATGGACATACAAATTGGGAAGAAAATAAACAGACAAACATAAAAGCCTGGGAACAATTTAGAATTCAGGGCAGAGGAGATGACTTGGGGGTTGCAATGAGAGAGAAACTCGCTGAGATCTTTGTAGAGAGAGGAGGAGAACTTCTTCAAGGCAGCATCCTTACAAGACGATTCACAGTAAGCTTAGCATCAACTTCATGGACTTCACCAGTTTCCACATTTCCCCTCCCCCCACCTTACACTAGTTCCAACCTGCCAGCTCAGCAGCATCGTCATGACCTGTCCTACCTGCCAATCTTCCTTCACATCTATCCGCTCCACCCTCCTCTCTGACTTATTACCTTCATCCCCACCTCCATCCACCTATTACACTCTTAGCAATCTTCTCCCCAGCCCCACCCCGCTCACATTTATCTCTCCACCCTGGAGGCTCCCAGCCTCATTCCTGCCGAAAGACTTTTGCCCGAAACGTTGATTTTCCGGCTCCCCGGATGCTGCCTGACCTGCTGTGCTTTTCCAGCACCTCTCTAATCTTGACTCTGATCTCCACCATCTGCAGTCCTCACTTTCGCTATAATTTAGAATTCAGCAAACGATGAGTTAAAGGACATTGATCAAGAAAGAGAAAATGAGGACTGAAGTAAGCTTGCAGATGTTTTCAGAAAGAAACTAACCGTTAAAGTATTGATAAATGTGTAAAGGGAAAATGGAAGAAAACATGGGTTGGTTAACACAAAGATAGGTCTCTTAAGATCAAGAAGAAGCTGTCCATATTAGGGAGCAAAAATGGTTTTCCATCCAAATGTTGTTCTCTGATCACAAAGGACGACACAAATGATGCACCAGGAATGTTGGGTCACACAGTTCAGAGAGAGGGAAAAACTGAAATAAATCAGTATTGTTTGGAAAATTGTGTTGGGACAATGGATAAGATTGAAGCTGGGAAACAGCACGGCCTGGTCATCCACATCCCAGAGTACTTAGTGGTCACAGAAATAGTGAATGGTCATGATCCAAGATTCCATAGATATTGTAACATTTTCCACAGATTATGAGTTAGCTAATGTAACCAATCTGTTTGAAAAGCAAGTTAGAGATAATTTGGGAATTATAGGCCACTCAGCCTGTAGGAAAAAAATACTTGCAGAGTGTCTGCGAAAAAAAACATTGGGTCCAAACAAAGTCAGCATGGATTTGAAATGCCTGTTCCTGTGTCATAATTTTCTATGTTCACAGCTTGGCAAATCTGCTGGAATAGAGGTGATAAGCAGATGACATCACTCGGATGTTTCTTTTGACAAAATTTCACGTAAAACAAAATAAAGAACATGGTGTTGAGATGGATTTTAAAAACTGGTTGGCTGAAAGAAAACACGTCGAGAGAATAAATGGATCATTTTCTCGATGGCAGGCAGTGACTAGGAGGCATGGCAAGAATCATGATTAGAATCCTACTCTTCATAATATAGTCACAATGATTTAGAAGAGAAAACTAAATGTAATATTTCCATATTGAAGATGACAAAAAATTAGGTCGGATGGTGAGCTGTGAAAGAAAATGCATTGTGATTGTGTTGAGGAGAAGTCAATGGGCAAAAGCAATGTAATGTGCATAAATGTAAAGTTTTTAGTAAGGACACTCAGAGTTGATAAAAATGAAACTGGAAAAGAACAACAGAGGAGTAGCAAGGTCAATGTTTTATTTGCAAGTACAAATAACTCATATATTAGACATAGACAACTGGGGTGAAAAGCATCTCTTGAACATTATGCAAATAGTAAGGGCATTCTTGAGAGGGAGATTAGGAAATCAAAGAGGGGATACCAGATAGTCTTGGCAGATAAGGTCAAGCATAATTCAATGAGATTCTACAAGATCATTCAAAGCAAGTTAAAAATGAGGAAGAGAAAGAGAGCAGGGCACCTTAAACAAAGAGGTAGTTGTTGTTGTTGGAACCTTTTCCCCCGAAAGGGAATGCAAACTCAGCAGGCAGACAGAACTCGGGCAAGTGGAGGCTTATTCATGCAAAACGCAGTTAAAGCAGGGACAAAGGATCCTCTCCAGAGACCAGCCCTGAAAGGAAGATCATGACACGCTCTGAATTTATAACAAAGCAGTATTTTTATAAATTTGCTGATAACAATCGCATACAACGTGATCACTTTGATCCTCCCTCATACTTCGTAAACCCAATCCTATAAGACACTGACTCAATGACAGGCATTCCTTTAACAGGCCTCAGCTTTCCATGACCTCATGGCATTGAACAGACACTTTAATCACGCATCCTTGCCATCTTTCTATTCATCCTCCTCATTCACATTCCAAAGTTAATTGCTAAACTCCTTCAGGCCTCTCGGGTTGGCCTTATCTGTGAGTCAGTTTGAATTCTGTTATTCAACAGACACTTTAATCACTCATCCTTGCCATCTTTCTATTCATCCTCCTCATTCACATTCCAAAGTTAATTGCTAAACTCCTTCAGGCCTCATCTGTGAGTCAGTTTGAATTCTGTTATTCATTGTATCTCATGTGCTTTCTTTATGAAATTCTGTTTTTCCTCTTATATTTCCCATTGTCCTAATTATGTGTGTTAAAAAAAAGACATTTAGTTTTAACTAGTTGCTATAAGATTTGTAAGAATGCATTCTGTTCTGGTTAGTTAGGCTTAGGTTGTTTTCAAAGACTTCCAGCATAGATACATGGAACCAAAACATTTGTGCCTGTGTGAAAGTTAGTCAGTTTTCAGAAGTACCCTGATTTTCCCTGGATAAAATAGATTACTCACAGCCATTCATGACAATGTACTAAGGGTAGACATTTGTCAGCCATTTTGTGGGAGCAGACATGGGCCATTTTGTTACCAGCAGATCCAGTTCACCTCTGCAGTTCTGTTTGAATTTCAGAAGATGCGAGGGAGAAAATGAATTTTCACATCAGTCTTCACTGGGAAGCAGGCAAATGCAGGAAAATGAATATTGATGTTTTGAAAAGTGTTCACATTACAGAAGAGGAAATGCTGGAGATATTTGAAAACAAAGTTGGATAATCTCAGAGACCTGATCGAGTGTATCCCAGGACATTGTGCAAGGTTGAGGAGGATATTGTGGTGCCCCTTGCAGAAATATTTGTTTCATCTGTAACTATGGTGAGGTGCTGGATGATCGGATATTGGGTAATATTTTGCCATTATTTTAGAAAGGGGTGTAAAGAGAAGCCTGGGAAGTATAGACCTGTGAGTCTGACTTGTGTGATGGGTACATTGTTGGAGGTGATTCTGAAAGATAGGATTCAAATGTACGGTTTTGGGGAGGAGTGGTAGGAGAGGGCAAGGAATAATTAGGAATTGTCAGGATTGTCTTGTAGAAGGAAATTATATTTCCCAAAGTTGAGTTGAGATTTTTGAGGGAGTATCCAAGATGATTGAGGGCACATTGGTAAACATTATTGACTTGAAGTTTGGTAAAGCCTTTTACAAGTTTCTGCATGGTAGACTAAATAGCAAGATTAGATTACATGGGATTCAGGTTGAGCGTGCCAATTGAATGTAAAATTGGCATAACAGCAGGAGATGGAGAGGTGGTGGACAGTTGCTTATTAGACTGGATGCAAGTTACCAATGATGTTCCGCCCCAATCGGTGCTGGGTCCACTTTTGTTTGTTTTTTATGTAAATGATTTAGATGACAATACTGAAGGCATGGTTAGTAATTTTGCAGATGTCATCAAAATTGGTGGTATAGTGGACAGAAAAGGCGATCTCAGATTAGAAGCAAAGTTTGATTAAATCAGTCAAAGGCATGAGAATGGCAGATGGAGTTATTGAGGCATTGCATATTTACAAAACAAAGGGTAGGACATCCACAATTACAAGTAGGGCCTTGGGTAGTGCTGCTGAACAGAGAGACCTAGTTGGCCAGCTGCATATTTTTGAAGTTTGCTTCACATGTAGACAATGTGGTGAAAAAAACATTTAGCATGCTTGCCTTCATTGCTCAGACCTTGGAGTACAGGAGTTGGAAGGTCGTATTGAGGTTGTATAGGATGTTGATGAGTCCTCTTCTGGATTACCATATCAAGTTCTGGTCACCCTGTTATCAAAAGTATTGAGCTGGAAAGGGTTCAGAAAAGATTTACTAGATGTTGATGGAATGGAAGATTCCGTTTTAAAATAGGCTGGGACTTCTGTTCTGTGGAGCCTAAGATCTTGATGGGTGATAGAGTTTTGACAATCATAAGGGCTAAAGGTAAGGGGAATGGTAGGTATCTTTTTCGATGGTAAAAGACTGCAAGTCTATGAGACACATTTTTAAGGTCAAAGCAAAAAGATTTTAAGAGAATTTTTTTAAAAAACAGCATAGATTGTGTGGAATTAACTTCGAAAGGGGGTGATGCATATGGACACAGTCACAACGTTGAAAAGACATTTGGATAAGTATATCATTGTTAAGATTTTGGAGGGTTATGAGTCAAGAACAGGCAGGTGGGACTTGTCTAGCTTGAGATTATATTGGGTATGGACTGGTTGGATGGAAGGATCTGTTTCTGTGCTATTTGGCTGACCCTTGCAGGGAGGCAACTGTTCTAGTTTGATCTCAGTTCATTTTGAAAGCTTCGAAACGACAGCAGAAAGTCTCATTCAGAGCACTGTGCAATCAAAATACACCCTCGGTGTATGGAAATTTAACTGTAAAATTAATCTTTCCGTGGAATTCAAGGATAGGGCACTTCTGTTTGGCAGAGGTGGGTATTGCAGATGCTGGAAATTAGAGTGATGCAGTTCAGGCAGCATCCGAGATGCAGGAAAATCGATGTTTCGGGAAAAAGCATTTCCTGATTAACTTTTCAGGCTCCTTGCGCTACGGCTCAGACGGTGAACGGCCATCAGGAAAGGTTTCAAATCAGATCACACACACAGTACAATATCGAATAAGGCAGGGACTGACACCTATATCAATTAACTGAAGGTAATTCAATCCGACAGAGGTGTGTTTAGCTCCTTTCACAGATGCTGTGAGTGGCTCTTAAAAGAGCCTTTGGGTTGTCAGATTCAAGGAACGTCTCTTCACTTTTTAGCAGATCCAGCAGCGGAAGTTTTCTTGGGCAGCAGCACAGCCTGGATATTAGGCAGCACCCCGCCCTGAGCGATGGTCACCCCTCCCAGCAGCTTGTTGAGCTCCTCGTCGTTGCGCACGGCCAGCTGCAGGTGCCTGGGGATGATGCGGGTCTTCTTGTTGTCCCGGGCCGCGTTGCCGGCCAGCTCCAGGATCTCAGCCGTCAGATACTCCAGCACCGCAGCCAGATAGACCGGCGCTCCGGCACCCACACGCTCAGCATAGTTACCCTTTCTCAGGAGCCTGTGAACACGGCCCACCGGGAACTGCAGGCCAGCCCGGGACGACCGAGACTTCGCCTTGGCGCGAGCTTTCCCACCGCCCTTTCCTCTTCCCGACATGGTCACAAACTCACAAGCACTTTCACAGAGAATGCTGCACTCCGCCCACATTGCGGCCTCTTATACCTTCGGGAGGAATGGTGGGGCGGCCATTTCTGATTGGTCCCATTGTCCAGCCCCGCCTAATGTTGTTTCAATTCCCAATCAGATATCTGCCTCATTCCCCAATCCGGAGAGGGCACGGGGAGGAAGGCGGAAAGTACCGGCGCCAAATCATCAACCGCCTTCTTTCCAATTTGAAAAGCCCGCCAATATGTACCGAAAAAGAGATTTTAAACACGGAAGAATGCACGAATACTCGATTTAATTTACTTCTACGTTAAAAAAGTGCGCCCTTTACCTCGCCTCCTGGAATCTTCCCATTCCTGATCCTGAATGGAATCTTCTGAACATTAAACACAAGCGGAAACAAAAAAGGCGCCAAACCCTGCCCTCTGCAACTAATCATTTATTTCACATTTCAACAGCACCCCGATATACTGATAAAACATGATTACCTTCTCCCGAGTCAATGCATTAATAGTGAACACGATTGTTCGAGAATATTTTAAAGTTTCCCTCCCTATTGCACACGATCATAGATCGATAAAAACTCGACATATACTCTGCCACTCCTGCAGCTGTTCGAGTTTTGTTTCGGTGCATTTTGCCCGGCGCCTGCATCCTGACAATACCAGTGCGGAGATTTGGAAATGAAAAATAAACAAAGTAAAATCGCACTCCGAGGGAAACTGTTTATTTTGCTCGTCGGCTGGTACTGGGGGCACTTTGTTTTCGTGCCCCATTGGGGCTTGTAACTCCGGAACTGATCAAATAACAAAGAGTAACGCGGACACATACAATCAGCTGAAAAATGACTCAGTGGCGTTTCACATGATCTCTCTCCCCAGGCAGGGAGTACAGGATATACATGATCGCATCTGAGAATAAGGTGCACCGGGTCAGCGATCACTCATTACTTTACGTAACATTTACGACATACAAACCTCAGACATGATTTGGAGATGCCGGTGCTGGACTGGGGTGCACAAAGTACACTAGCTTTCTGAGCGACGCTCCTGATGAAGAGTCGCTCCGAAAGCTAGTGTTGTGCTTCTAATTAAACCTGTTGGACTATAACCTGGTGTTGTGTGATTTTTAACTTCAAACCTCAGCCAGTAATGGTACATAACCAGTAACATAATGATCAAGCTGTTTCAGGGAAGTTGTGGGTGGCTCTTAAAAGAGCCTTTGGGTTGTGGATGTGTGTGTTTCAGTGCAATGCGGTCCCTCACTTGGAGCTGGTGTACTTGGTCACCGCCTTTGTACCCTCCGACACGGCGTGCTTGGCCAGCTCCCCGGGCAGCAGCAGCCGCACGGCGGTCTGGATCTCCCGGGAGCTGATGGTGCTGCGCTTGTTGTAATGGGCCAGGCGGGAAGCCTCCCCCGCGATGCCAGCCATAGTGCCGCTCACTCTCAGACACAGAATAAGGGAAAGCGGGCTCGGAGCTCGCTCTTTATAGACTGACGGCGTCATCAATGCTAATGAGGGATTGCGGAAAAGCCTGGTTCCTGATTGGCTACTTCGTAGGCATGGTAACCTCACTCTGATTGGTTAGTTTGGGACTCAACGTGGATCTGTCAGGATCTGTAATACCATCGGAAATACAAACCGAAACTTTGTGAAGGGATCAAATTCCGAGCTTACTCTAAAGTGAGATTCTAATTGTAACGTATTCTGCATCTTTTGATAATGGTTTTCTTTTCTCTTCCATTTTAAAATGGCATCACATTTGTTGTCAAGTGAGAAAATGCACTGCAATCTGACAGGGAGTGTGTTTTACTCCTGGAAATGATGGAACTACTTGACAAGTGCATTGTGTTAGAGGAAAATGGGAGTTAAGGAATATTCTCTTTTGCTTGTGTTTCTTGTTCTACACTCTCTGAAGATGAAGGACATTCTACTATCATCTACTCTGTAAATTCCCTTCACTTATCTTTTCCCCTATTCTTTTTCAAATCTCCAATGAGTATCAGCCAAAGTATTCATACATTACTCAGAATAGCTGCCAGCGTGTGTATCATTGCCAGTTCTATTCTGATTACCTCAATGACTAAAGGGAACTGACGTACTGTGACCTGTGCCTTTTGCTTTCTGCTGACAACATGAATTTTACTCCCTGTTCGGCTCCTCAATCAGTGTCAGCAGCCTCCTGCCAATATTTCAGTTCCTAAATCTTACTTTGCACTACATTAGAATACATATTATTTGGTGCAGTTCAGTTTCTAGCAGATTTTTTTTTCATTATTAACTTTGCTATGGGGATTTTCTCTGAACTTTATTTGGTCACAAGTCAGTTGTACTCACTCTGAAATATTTAAGGATTATTTTGAACATGATACTTGTGCAAATTTTAATTGTGACTATTTCGTGTTATTTGTTTTATCACTGTGGTTCCCTGCTTACACTGTGAAATAGTGTTGTTCAGAATTTCAGATTGGTTAAGGGTTAGTTTACCTCTCGTTATTGGCTGTGTAAAACGAGAGTGCGGTTTTTGATCAGCCTATGTGAGCTTTCGGGAGGTGAATAATTATTACTCTCTCACAATCTGTCCCTGTCAGTTTCTGCCATCTGAATGTGAGAGTGTAGTCATCAGTCTGTACCTGTCCATTCCTCCACAGTGATTACATTAGTGTAATTATCCCAATCCCAGAATGTCTCTAATGTGAGAATGTGTCAGGGTATTTACCATTGCAGTGCCTATCAGTCTTTGCTATGAGACTGTTTGACTGGCTTTATCAATCTGTATCTGTTTCCTTCTGCTCAATGAATTTGTCTGTGTAATTTTCAGTCTCCAAATATCAGTCTCTGCTATGTGAATGTGGGAATGCTTTTATCAGAATTACCTTGTCCATTTCTCTGTTGGGAATATGTCAATGTGGTTATCAACATGTACCTGTCAGCTTCTGTTTTGTGAGTATCTCAGTTTCGTTGTGATGTTCGAATATGGCAGTCTAGTTATCAATCTGTACCTGTCTGTTCTTCCATAGTCATTATGTTTGTGTAATTATCAGTCTACCCTTAAGGTCTCTGCTGTGAGAATGTGTAACTGCAGTTATCAATCTATCCCTGTCAGTGTTTGCTCTGTGAATGAGGGACTGTATTTACTAATTGGTCCCTGACAGTTTCTGCTATGTAAATGGGGGTTTTCCTATCATGTCTTTATGTTCATTTCTGTTATGTGAATGTTTGACTGGCATTATCAATCTGTACCTGTCAGTTTCTGCTCAGTGACTATATTTGTGTAATGACCAGTCTATCCCTATCAGTCTCTGCTACGAGTCTGTGTGTATGCTTTTATCAGTCTCACCTTGTCAATTTCTGTGTTGTAAACATGGTCATCAATCTTTCCCTGACATTTTCTGGTTTGTGAATATGAGAGTTTGATTATCAATCTGTACATGTCAGCTTCTGCTTTATGAATATCTAAATTTGGCTTAATCTGTTCCTGAATGTTTCTCTGGTGTGCATATGGCAATGTAGTTATCTATCTGTACCAGTCTGTTTCTGTTATGTGAATTTGAGGGCAGTTATCAGTTAGAGTGATTGTGTGACTTTAAAACGTGCATTTTGTCCTGTCCACAGTCGTTAACATACAACGCAATAAAGAAGAAATTGGAATAACTTAACTCTACTGGAATACTTAACAGAATAATGGGTACAGTATCACTTCCTAATTAACTGTTCCAATACAGTAATATCC
>NC_057759.1:1532412-1552886 GCF_004010195.1 Chiloscyllium plagiosum
TGAATGCAGTTATCAACATATACCTGCCAGTTTCAGTCAGTGTGCATGTGAGAGTGCTGTTATCAAACTGTACCTGTCAGATTTTGCTGTGTGAATGTGACTGTCATTTTCAGTCTCTGTCAATTCTGTCATGTGAACAAGAGATTGTCAATCAATGTATTGCTGTCAGATGCTGCAATGAGAATGTGTGACTATAGTTATCAATCTGTCCACGTCACTTTCTGCTATATGCATACAGGCGTGTAGTTATCAATCTGTACCTAACAGTTTCTGCTCTGTGTCTGTGGATGTATTTATTAATCTATTGCTGTCAGTGTTTGCAACGTGAAAGTAAATTGATCAATCTTTCCTCATTAGTTTCTGTTCTCTGAATCAGTGTTTAATTATCAATGAGTAACTGTCAGTTTTTGGCTTTGTGAATGTGTAGATGCATTTATCATTCTACCTATCAGATTCTGCTTTGAGTTTTTTTGAGAGTTTAGTTTAATCTGTCCCTGTCAGAATCTGTAAATGTAGTTACTAATCCATACCTGTCAGTTTTTCTGGCTGAATATGTGTGTGAAATTGTCAGTCTATCCCTGACCAATTCCACTGTGTAAATATGAGAAATTCAGAAGCAATGCTTCCTGTCAGTCTCTGCAATGTGAATATGTGAGTGTATTTATCAATATTTCCCTGACAGTTTCTGCTTGGTGAGATAGTGTTGGGATCAATACATTCTGCCCTGTGAATATTTGAGTGTCTTTATCAAATTATACTTGTCAGAAAATTTTCTCTCCATATACAGAAGTTTAGCAGTCAGTTTCGTCAATGTGAATATGTGAGCACAGGTTTGAATCTATGCCTATCTGTTTCTGCCAAGTCAATATGAGAGTGCAGTTTTCAATCTCTATCTGTCAGATTCTGTGTGAAATTGAGTGTACTTATCAAACTGTATCTGAGAGTTTATGTTAAGTGAAAGTGGAAGTGTTGTTAACAAATTGTACCTGTGATTTTCTGTTGTGTGACCAGAAGAGTGTAATTTCCAGTCTGTCCCTGTCAGTGTCTCCTCCATATATCTGAGGTAGTAATTAAATTATACCTGCCAGTTTTTGCTGTGTGAATGAGAGTGTACATCTCAACCAATATCGGGCAATATGAGTTATGAGAATGAGAGTGTTGCTATCAGTTTGTACCTTTCAGTTTCTGTTATTTCAACATGTGAGTTTAGTTATCAATCTGTACCGGTCAGTTTCTGCTTGGTGAATATGTGAGTGCATATAACAATCATTCCTTGTCAGAATCTGTGTTGTGAATATGTGAATGAGGTTGTCAATTTGTAAACCTGTCAGTTTCAGACATGTACATATGGAAATATACCTGTCAGATTCTGCTCTGTGAATATGGTGCAGTTATCAATCTGTCTTTGCTTTGTGAACATCCAAACATAGTCATTAATATGGACATGTCAATTTCCACTATGTGAATGCGTATGTGTATTTCCTAACCTACCCCTGAGAGTTTCTGCTGTCTGTCTATGAGAGTGTTGACATGAACATGTAGCTGTAAGTTTCTGGCTTGGTTACGTTCGAATGCCTTTATCAAAATGTATGTCAGTTTCTATGATGTGAATGTGTTAGTTCAGTTATCAAGTTATGACTGTAACTTTCTGTTCTGTGAATATGTAAGTGGTGGTTATCATCTGTTAGTTTCTGCTTCATAAATGAATGAGGGTAGTTGTCCACCTGTTCCTGTCAGTTTGTGCTGTGAATGTGTCAGTGTAGTTATCAGTTTGCATCTGTCAATTTCTACAAGGTGAATGAGAGAGTGTAGTTCCTAATATGTACCTGTGAGATTCTGATCTGTTATGCTTGAATATCGTTATCAAACTGTACATGACAGTGTGTTTATCCCTCTGTGAACTTGGAAGTGTAGTAATAAATTTTTACCTGTTCGGTTATGTTATGGGAAAGTTCTTGTCAGTTTCCTCCAAGTGAGTGTAGTTATCCATCTGTGCCGGCCAGTTTCTGCTATCTGAATGTATGAGTGCAAGTATCAATCTGTGGGTCTCAGTTTCTGCTATGTCAATAAGCAAGTTAAATCTTTGATCTGTACCTGTCAGTTTCAGATATGTGAATATATGAATGCAGTTATTAATATATCCCTGAATGTTTCTGCTTGTAAAAATGCAAATATATTCATTAAATCATCCCTGTCATTTTCTGCAAAGTGAATATGAAAATGTAGTTATCAATCTGTAACTGTCAGTTTTAGTTCTGTGAACATACAAGTGTTGTAATCAATCTGTACCAGTTAGTTTATGAAGTTTGAGCATTCTTGTAAAATGCGGTACATTATACGGCACAGTGGCTCAGTGATTGACTCTGTTGCCTCACAGCGCAAGGGACTTGGATTCAATTCCAGCCTCGGGGTTTGCACATTCTCCCCGTGTCTGTGTGGGTTCCCTCTGGGTGCCCCGGTTTCCTCCCACTGTCCAAAGAACAGGTTAGGTGAATTGGCCATGCTAAATTGCCCATAGTGTTCAGGGATGTGTGGGTTAGATACATTAGTCAGGGGTAAATGTAGAGTGATAAGGGAATGGCTCTGGTTGAGATAATATTCAGAGGGTCAGGCTGAACGTCCTGTTTTGAAACTGTATGGATTCTAATTCTATACCTGAAAGTTTCTGCTAGATGAATTATTAAATATAAGTTGATTAGTTATTAATCTCTCCCCATCAGTTTCTAATTTGATAATGTATGAATGCATTTATCAATCTGAATCTGCTATATTTTGTAATATGAATGTGGGAGTACAGTTACTGTTCTATGCCTGGAGACATAGGAGTGGAGGCTAGGAAACTTGGGGAAATAGATATTGATATCTTGAAAAATATTTGACATCAGTGCACATGACAAAAGAGGAGGTGTTAGAGATGTTTAAAAAAGACATAAAGGTGTACCAAACTCTCAGACCTGATCAAGTATATCCCTTGATGTTGTGGGAAACTTAATTGGTAATTTGAATAAATGATATTGTTTTCTTACTTTTTTTAGAATATCTCATAGGGAGGGTCAATCTATCCCTATTAGTTATTGCAATGTGAGTGTGTGACTGTGGTTATAAATCTGTACCTGTCAGTTTCTATGACCTCGATGACAGGGTCCAGATCACCTATGACAGGGTGACCTGGACAAGTTAGGTGAGTGGTCAGATGCATGGCAGATGCAGTTTAATGTGGATAAATGTATGGTTATCCACTTTGGTGGCAAGAACAGGAAGGCAGATAACTACCTAAATTTAATAGCATGCTGGCCTTCATAACAAGAGGGATTGAGTATAGAAGCAAAGAGGTTCTTCTGCAGCTGTAGAGGGCCCTGGTGAGACCACACCTGAAGTACTGTGTGCAGTTCTGGTCTCCAAATGTGAGGAATAACATTCTGGCTATTGAGGGAGTGCAGCTGAGGTTCACGAGGTCAATTCCTGGAATGGCAGGATTACCTTACACTGAAAGACTGGAGCGATTGGGCTTGTATACCCTTCAGTTTAGAAGACTGAGAAGGGGATATGATTGAGGCATATAAGATTATTAAAGGATTGGACACTCTGGAGGCAGGAAACAGATACTGATTAAGGATGATCAGCCCTGATCATATTGAATGGTGGTGCAGGCTCAAAGGGCAGAACGGCCTACTCCTGCACCTATTGTCTATGTGAATATGTGAGTGCAACTACCCTTCTCAGTTTCTGCAATGTGAATGAGAGTATAATTATCAGTCTCTAGCTGTCAGCTTCTCCAACATCTATATGTGATGTTAGTTATGGAGCTGAACCTCTGTTAGTTTCTGTCATATGAATGTGTGAGTGTCATCATCATCAATCTGTCCCAGTCAGTTTCTGCAATGTGAATGGGTGTGAGTAGATGTCAAGCTGTAACTGTTTCTGCCATGTGAATATGAGTTGAATATGAGAGTGTAGTTGTCAGGCTTTGTTTGTCAAACTGAGTATTGTTATCAATCTATACTTGTCAGATTCTGCTGTGCTTTATGCAATATGAAACTGAGTGTTATTGCTAATCTGTTCCTGTCAGTTTCTGCTCTGTGGATATGATACATTTGGTATCAAACTTTCTCTGTCAGTAACTACCTCGGTTAGTCACTACAATGTGAATGTCAGGGTGTATTTACTAATTTGTTCCTATCAGTTTCAGCTCTGTGTATTTGAGTGTGCAGTTATTAATCTGTGACTTTGAGTGTCTGCCATGTGAACGAGTGAGTGCATTTATCCTATCAGCTTCTGTGTTGTGAATATGTGAATGTGCTTACCAATTTGTACTTGCCAGTTCGGATATTTAAATATTGTCCTCAATTTCTTGTTGATTTCTCCTACATGTGTTACAGTGTGCAGTTAGCAATCTGTACATGAACGTTGCTGCAATGTGAACATCAGAATATAGTTACCAATCCGACTGCTCTGTAAATGTATAAATACAGTCATCAAACTGCACATGCCAGCTTCTGCTTTGTGACTCTGAATTTAGATATAAATCTTTGCCTGTCAATTTCAGTTATGTGAATATGTGAGTGAATTTATCAATATGTACCTGTTAGTTTCTGCTCACTGCATTTGATTTGTATCATGGATTGTGTAATGGGAAATTAAAGGGTTTTCCAACTCCTATAGTGCAGACTCAAACTGGCAGGAATGATACCATGGGCTGTTCTTCAGGATGTCATCAGTTTTCCTCAATGCATAGCTACATACTTTTGTGAATAATGTTGAGAAATGGATAGGTGTTACATTCCTTTGGTCGTGTCAAAAGGAAAGGGGAACAAACGAATAAATTGTATTGTAGTCGACTGACCACAATGTTCCTGCTACAGGAAAGAGAATTGGCTAGTTCACTTCATTATTCTATTGTGAGTATTACATAATCCTGCTCTGTAGTGTGACAGTGCAAGCCATTAGCAGTACTCTCCTGGTGCTCTATGGTGGCAATGAGGAAAGTGAAAAGACTTGTATTTTTGTCATACAGTGGAAAAGATTTAAATCATTCAGGCAAATTTATTGAACATGGTTGATCTCTTTCTGCAAAAAAAAGAGAGAATTTATAATTTACAAGATTGGCTAAATTTCCTTGTTGAATTAAAGGGCGATTACTTGATTATATTGTTAAATTGACGATACAACATTTGATTTTCTTGCTTTTTTGTGATATTTCATAGGGTGAGGGAATTTGGGATTCTTTGTAGAAGAATAAAGTGAATTTGGAGACCAAGTTACACATTTTTTAATAAAAAAATTAATACTGAGCAGAGTGAAAATTTAATTTCTATTCCAGCAAGGTGAATATGTTGAGAATGATGTTGAGCTCAAGGTGGGGTTGGCAGCTCTTCTGCTGCCATGGCGCCCTTATTGAAATGGAATGCTGCCTGAATGGGATTTAGTTGCTTGCTTTTGTGTAAACATTTTGTATATATTCATTTCTGTTTCCTCCAGTGTAAATGTGTGTACATTGCTGTTAGTCTCTGTATCTTGTGTGTTGATATGGTGGTTCAATCTGAATCAGTCAGTACCTTTGTATATGTGTGCGTGTTCTCAGTAATGATTCACTACTTGTCACATTTGGTTGTTGAAACTATGTAAAAGCATGATGTCATTGTTTACCCAGTTTCTGACATTTAAAATGCCCTTTTAAAATGTAAACTTGATTTAGTACACCAATTGCCTACTTTAGACATGCTGTAAATGTCCATGGCCTATGAATCATATTAACTGGAACTGGGAAGATGTCTATGTAGAATGCAGAGAAAAAAGAAACTTGTCTTTCAGCAGTTGTGCCTGACTGTTTGTTTGTTTGGATTTATCTCTGGAAATTGAGCTCAAACTAAGTCTGATCCAATCTGCTCTGTGCCTGTGGAAAGGATGTTCTCTGCATTGTTAGAAGCAGCTGGTCACACTTGGCTTTGTACTGAGGAAATATGACATTGTCTTCGTCATTCAAATATTTCCTTGGCAGAAGACAGAAGATTTTTCAGCTGTAAATCAACATAAGCCAAGTTAGGCAAGATTAAACTGATCAGTGTGGCAGTCAGTTAATAATCATTAGAGTATTTTCAAACCTAGCAATTCAAACAGAACCAGGTTTTGATTCCACTCTTTCCCTGAGTTGCTCCTGGTCTCCGTTTCTTTTATTTGCAACTTTGTGACAATTGGGTGAAATCCAGAACTAACATCGAAAGCAAGCTATTATGTTTTAAGAATTCTATACCAATTCACTGAGATCCAGAAACTAACCAATGCCTGCACAGCTCCACGAACATGGCCACCTGATGAAACTGTGGATATGTGCATTTAGTTACCAATCTGCTTATGTTAGTTTCTGTTATGAATACTGCATTTGAGAGCAGTTATCAATTTTACTTGTTAGTTTCTGTGAAGAAAGTTAGGGTCTACCCTATTTCCATGATATACTGTATTTTGAGGGGATATGGTCTGTTGCATAACAGTGAATTAGTTGTTGATCCGTACCTGTTAGATTCTGCTTTTGAATATGAGCATACTTATGAAACTGTACAGTTTAAACTATCTGAATATGTGAGTGTAGTTATCAATCTGTCCCTGGAAGACTTGTAAACATCCTTTCATGTGCACAAAACAGAGTGTGACAGGGACAGATTAATAACTACATTCAAATGTTCACATAACAAACTGAGGGACAGATTGATAAACAACATCACATATCCACAGAATAGAAACTGACAGGGACTGGCTGATAAATACATTTACATATTTAGACAGCAATCAGGCTCTGATTGTTTCATTGATGTGAATATGTGAATTTAGTTATCAATCTGTATCTGTCCATTTCTGCCATGGGAATGTGTGAGTACAGTTATCATTCTCTCCCTGTCTGTTTCTGCTCCGCTGTCTATGTCAATGTGAGTGTAGTTATCAATCTGTACCTGTGTGAATATTTAAATATAATTATCAACCTGTACCTGTCAGTTTCTGCTTGCTGAATGTGTGAATTTAGTTATCAATCTTTCCCTGTCAGGCTCTGTAATGTAAATAGGAGTGTATGTAACAATCATTTCCTGTCAATTTCTATGCTGCGAATATGTGAATGTCGTTATCAATTGGAGCTGTCAGTTTCTGCTCCATGAAGATGCAAATGTAGTTGTCAATCTCAAACTGTCACTTTGTGCTTTGTTAATATGAGAGTCTAATTATCCATCTTCCTCTGAAATATTACTTCATTGTGTGCATGTGGGAGTGTATTTACCAATCTGTCAAACCAATTGACAAGGTCCCACATAAGAGACTGGTTGAGAGAGTTAAATCACATGGAATTCAGGGAAACTGGAATGCACTGCCTGGGAATGTTGTGGAGGCCAGAAACCTTAGAACCTTAAAAAGATACTTGGATGAGCACATCAAGGTTATGGGACACGTGCAGCAAATTGGGATTAGTGTGCCTTCAATGGTAGTTATCATCAATGCAGACTGATATGCCGAATGGCCTTTTCTGTGCTGCCTCCCTTTTCTTAACCTTTCCATTTCCATCTCCAGATGGACATTTACTATAAACCCACAGACTCTCACAACGATCTGGGTGACATGCCCTCCCACTCAGTATTCTGCAAAAGCCCCATCCCATTCTCCCAATTCCTCCGCCTCCACTGCATCTGCTCTGACAAGGAATCATTCCACTCCCAAGCACCCCAGATGTCCACCTATTTCAAACAACATGCTTCTAAAATCACCCCTCAGCCTCCAATGCTCCAGGGAAAAAAGCCCCAGACTATTCACAATCTCCTTATATTTCAAACCCTCCAGTCCTCACAACAACTCTATCAATCATTGTTGCACCCTCTCGAGATTAACAACATCCTTCTGAAGGCAGGGTGACCAGAACTTTACACAATATTCTACAAGTGCCCTAAATTATATCCTGTGCAGCCCAAACATGATGTCCCAACTCCAATACTCAATTGGCAGACCAAAGAAGGCAAACATGGCAAGCACCTTTTTCACATACTTGTTCACCTGTGACTCCACTTCCAAGGAACAGCACACATGCAATCCTAGGTCCCTTTGTTTGGCAACTCTCCTCAGGACCCTACTATTAACTGTACAAGTCCTGCACTGTTTTGAGTAATAAGAATGTTTGTGTCATTATTGTTTTCTCTTCGTCAGTTTCTGCAATGTTAATATGTAAGAACAACTATCAATCTACATCTGACAGTCGCAGTCATGATGATATGGGAGTTCAGTAATTGATTGTCAGCTCCCGATGTGTGACTATGAGAGTGAGTTCTCCATCTGTACTAATCACTTTCTACTTTTGGGTATCAAAGTGGTTTAATTCTCTGGCAGCCAGTAAAATTCTCTAATTCTGTTTCATTCAGTTATCAGCGTATTGAGAGTGGGGTCTTAATCTCTGCTGCATTTTGTGATTTGAGTTTTCTCTCAATCCTTGGGGAAGGGGTCAGCAGATGGTATCTAGTTCACAATCCCAACAATTACTGGAACCTGGTAATCAGAACAGTTAAAGAATAGAATGTACGAGCGCAGACTGAATGGGAGGAATGGCCTCAATCTGTGTTGTACCAATTCTAAGATTCTGATTCTGGTGTGAAAAGGAAAACACATCCCGCTTAACAGAATATCAGTACAAAACTACCAGGTAGAAATGGACAGACCGGCTAATTAAAAAAACAGGTCTTGTTGCTCAGTGTGGGATGTTACCCTTTTCAGGGGTTTGGTACTATCACTGAGACACTTTGTTTCATTTTGTAATCAGGCATTGATAGCTTTCTTGTGTGAAAGAGTTTTATTCTGCATCTGTCTGTCCATGCTACATGATAGTCTTTACTGCTGAACATGATTTAATGGTTGTGTCGTTGAATGGGTCTACTATTTCTTAAAGATTATTTTTGTCCTGCTCAGTTACTGTTAATATCAAAAAGTTTCCTTCTGTATCTGTACTCAATAACTACTGTATATATGGTTACTCCAGCTATGTAACACATGATCTATTTGTTCATCTTGATTGTAACTTTGAACATTCCCTAACTGGATTTAATGCAGTTCCTGACTGCCTGTTTCCAGTGAGGATTCAGTGTATCCCTTTTCAAATCTGAATGACAATACGCTTTGAATGATGAAATTAATTGCATCTGCGCTGGTCCATACTAACAATAGGTTGTCTTTTACACATGGATTGAACGTATATCTCTGGAAAGTGAGCTTTTTGTGAGTCTGACTCAATCCGTTCTGTAACTGCGGAAATGACATTCCCCCGGCTCTGACAATGGTAACATACCTGCTGTTTGGAAGGAGTAGCTGCTCACACTTGGCTTTATACTGAGGTAATATTACATTGTCTTGGGCAATTGAATATTTGCCTGGAGGAAGACAGAAGATTTATCTCCTTTAAATCAATATCAACCAAGTTTGATAATATCAAACTGATCAATGCAATATTTAGTTAATAGTTATTATGATCTTTATAAAGCCCGTAATTGGAACAGAGCAGACTTTAGTTTCACTTTTGCCCTCAGCTGCTCCTACTCTCTTTTTTTGAAATTATAGAACAATTTATTAAGATACAAAAGCTAACCAAGACCTGTACAGCTCTATGATTGGGATGCTTACACAGTTTGAAACCAAGATCCCAATACATTAACTATTGAAGAACAACAGGCACTATTTCAAATATTATACTTGGAACTTTTGATCCAATGACTGTCATATTTATTCTTTACAGAATTGTGACATTCATATATATTATTTTTATTTCCACAATTGAAAGTTCATTGCCAACAATCAATGTGAAACAGAAACAAACAATTAATTCCAATCAGTATTCAGAGGATTGCAAACTACAACAATGATATACAGTTCACAGTCCCAACAATTAGAGGAAACTAGTAATAGAAGAGATAAAGAGTAGAATGTCCCAGTGCAGACACAATGAGCTAATTGGACTGCTTCTGTGCTCTACAAAATGTGGGCGGCACGGTGGGTAGCACGGTGGCACAGTGGTTAGCACTGCTGCCTCACAGCGCCAGAGACCCGGGTTCAATTCCCGCCCCAGGCGACTGACTGTGTGGAGTTTGCACGTTCTCTCCGTGTCTGCGTGGGCACCCTCTGGGTGCTCCGGTTTCCTCCCACAGTCACAAAGTGCAGGTTAGGTGAATTGGCCATGCTAAATTGCCGGTAGTGTTAGGTAAGGAGTAAATGTAGGGGTATGGGTGGGTTGTGCTTCGGCGGGGCGGTGTGGACTTGTTGGGCCGAAGGGCCTGTTTCCACACTGTAACTAATCTAATCTGTAAGTAATCTAATCTAATCTAAAAATCTATGATTCTGATTCTAATGATAAAGGAAACCACTTCATGTTGTATAGGCTATCCATATAAAAATATCATAGAGAAGTGGACAGACCAGCTTATTTACAAGGCTGGTCCGGTCCCTGGTGTGGCATAGTTCCCTTCCTAATGTTTTATGTTATCACTGAGATATTTACTTTCATTTTGGACTCTGATATTGTTGTTTTGTTTTGCATTAGTCTCTCAATCAGAATGTAAGTATGGATAAAGTCAGCTAACACTGAACATGGGATTCATTCAGTCTCTCATTATAAGTTATCAACGTGCTACTCATTCATGATTATTGCATTTTACATTGATGCAGTGTCACTTAAAGTGGAATTGTCATCTTTCAGAACTGCAGGAGTTCTTTATTGTTCAAACCTTTGCTATTCCAAATGTATCAGATGTTATCCAATGTCATTTGTGTCAGCTCCTGTCAGTGACAGTGGATGTATTTACATCAATGTTAATCTCTGGCACCGTAGATCTCGGTTGAATAACTTCCACAACATTGGAGTCTATGGTACAATATAGTTTACGATTGTAAGTTTATTTTGGGCATGCCAATCTCTAGACTTAATGTATGTTTTAAATTTATTATTCCTATGTTAGTCCCAGAGAAACTATATGAGAGTTTTCACGCTGTATTCAAAAATCTCTCATTATCTGTCTGAATACGGGATGCTTTGTGTCTTTTCATGTCGATATTTGATTTCCTTATGGTCAATTTCACATCAAATTCTATATTCTGTAGTTTTGTATGAGATGTGCACTGCTATTCAGTTTGGGGTTCCATGCAAAAATATATATTTTAAAACACAATTTGGGCTGAAGTGTAATTCCTCCAATCTGTAAAATGGAATTGTTGCATGAGTTACATCTCCATATCTAAGACAGGATGAGATATTTGGAGGGGTAATTATACATAGCTCAAGTTACTTCTTGGGCAACTTCACAAGAATTTACTGTGTACCATGTGATAGATTCAGTCTAATACAGCACACAATTGGGTTAAACTTTGTGGTCAAACAGATTCACTCCCTATATAATTTAAATACAGTGTATGTTGATGCTGAGATTGAAGCTATTACCGTGTTCTGCTTAAACCTTTTAATGAAAGGCTAACTCTTACAACCATTGGATCTTTGCGGGTCTTGGTGTTTCTTATATTTATGTCTGTGGACCTATTAATCTGGCAGTAACTCAGTACTTTGAGAGGGATTCTGTACCTATTGTGTACTGGCACCATCTCACAGCTCTCTTCCGAATGTTGACAAATGTTGGTTTGTTCTGTGACTGTTTGATCTTTAATGTGAATGCAGAACTAAGTTTGCTTCTTTCTGTCCCTTGTAGTGGTTGTATACATGGGAGTTAATTCTTTGATTGTTACCTTCAATGGAACCACGTGATTCATTCTAATGCCTTTCAAATCTGACAGAACGACATTTCTGCAGCCAGCAAAAAAAAATCAGAAAAATCCCTGGTGTCAGGATCAAGGATGTCCCAGAGAGGGTGCAGAATGTTCGCAAAGGAGAGCGGGACCAACAGGAGGTCATTGTACACATTGGAACAAATGACACAGGAAGAGAAAAGGATGAGATTCTGAAGGGAGAATATAGAAATTTAGGTAGGAATTTAAAAAGCAGGACCTCGAGCGTAGTGATATCTCGATTACTCCCGCTGCTATGAGCTAGTGACGATAGAAATAGGAGGATAGAGCAGATGATGTGTAGCTGAGGAGCTGGTGCAAGGGAGAAGGGATCACATTTTTGCATCATTGGGATCTCTTCTGGGGTAGAAGAGACTTGTATAAGAAGGATGGGTTGTACCAGAATTGTAAGGGAACTAATATACTGGCAGGGAGATTTGCTGGAGCTGCTCAGGAAGATTTACAACAGTAAGATGGCGGCTGGGACCCAGGGAAATAGTGAGGAAAGAGTTCAATCTGAGACTGGTACAGTTGGGAACGGGAGCAAATCGAACAGTCAGGCCAGGCAGGGACAAAAAAGAGAAAAAAGTAAGACTGATAAATTAAACTGAATTTACTTCAATGCAAGAGGCCTAACAGGGAAGGCAGATGAACTCAGGGCATGGGTAGGAACATGGGACTGGGATATCATAGCAATTACAGAAACATGGCTCAGAGATGGAGCGACAAGAGAGGAGGGGGAGTGGTGTTTTTGATAAGGGATAGAATTACTATTGTACTTAGGGAGGATATTCCTGGGAATGTATAGAGGGAAGTTACTTGGGTGGTACTGAAAAATAAGAAATGGATGATCACCTTATTTGGATTGCCTTACAGACGCCCTAATAGTCAGCAAGAAATTGAGAAAGATATTTGTAAGGAGATTTCATTTATCTGTCAGAATAATATGGTGCTTACGGTAAATGATTTTAACTTTTCTAACATAGTCTGGGACTGCCATAGTGTTAAGGGATTAGATGGAGAGGAATTTGTTAAGTGTGTAGAAGAGAACTTTCAGATTCATTATGTGGATGTATCTACTCGAGAAGGGGAAAAACTTGATCTACTCTTGGGAAATAAGGTAGGGCAGGTGACCGAGTTGTCAGTGGGGGAGCACTTTGGAGCCAGCGACTATAATTCTATTAGTTTTAAAATGGTGATGGAAAAGAATAGACCGGATCTAAAAGTTGAAGTTCAAAATTGGAGGAAAGCAAATTTTGATGGGATAGGGCAAGAACTTTCAAAAGCTGACTGGGGGCACATGTTCGCAGGTAAAAGGACGGCTGGAAAGTGGGAAGCCTTCAGAAATGAGAAACGGGAGTCAAGAGACAGTATATTCCTGTTAGGGTAAAATGAAAGGCTGGTAGGTGTAAGGAATGCTTGATGACTGGAGAAGTTGAGGGTTTGGTTAAGAAAAAGAAGGAAGCATATGTCAAGTATAGACAGAAGAGATCGAGAGAATCCTTAGCAGAGTATAAATGCAGTAGGAGTATACTCAAGAGGGAAATCAGGAGGGCAAAAAGGGAACATGAGGTAGCTTTGGTAAATAGGGTTAAGGAGAATCCAAAGGGGTTTTATAAATACATTAAGGACAAAGGGGTAACTAGGGAGAGAATAGGGCCCCTCAAAGATCAGCAAGACCATCTATGTATGCTGCCGCAGGAGATGGGGGAGATACTAAATGGGTATTTTGCATCAGTGTTTACTGTGGAGAAGGAGAGGAAAGATATAGAATGTGGGGAAAAAATGTTACAGACGAGGAGGTGCTGGGTGTCTTTAAATGCATAAAAGTGGATAAAATACCAATACCTGATCAGGTGTACCCGAGAACTTTGTGGGAAGCTAGGCAAGTGATTGCTGGGCCCATTGATGAGATATTTGTATCATCGATAGTCACAGGTGAGGTGTCAGAAGACTGGAGGTTGGCTAATGTGATACCATTATTTAAGGAAGGTGGTAAGGAAAAGCCAGGGAACTGTCGACCGGTGAGCCTGACATTGGTGGTTGGCAAGTTGTTGGAAGGAATCCTGAGGGACAGAATTTATGTGTATTTGGAAAGGCAAAGGCTAATTAGGGATAGTCAGCTTGGCTTTGTGCATGGGAAATCATGTCTTACGAACTCAATTGAGTTTTTTGAAGAAATAACACAGAGGACAGATGAGGGCAGAGAGGTGGATGTGATCCATAGGGCGTTCAACAAGGTTCCTCATGGAAGACTGGTTAGTAAGGTTAGAGCTCATGGAATATGGGGAGCACTAGCTATTTGGATACAATACTGGCTCAAAGGTAGAAGACAGATGGTGGTGGTGGTGGCGGGTTGCTTTTCAGACTGGAGGCCTCTGACTACTGGTGTGCCACAAGGATCAGTGCTGGGTCCATATTTTTCATCATGTACATAAATGATTTGGGTGTGAACATAAGAGGTATAGATAGTAAGTTTGCAGATGACACCAAAATTGGAGGTGCAGTGCAGAGCGAAGAAGGTTACCTCAGATTACAATGGGATCTTGACCAGATGGGCCAATGGGCTCAGAGTGGAAGATGGCATTTAATTTAGATAAATGTGAAGTGCTGTGATTTGGAAAAGCAAATCAGAGAGGACTAATACTCCTCGTGGAAAGTTGCTAGGAACAAGGAGACCTTGGAGTGCAGGTTCATATTTCCTTGAAAGTAGAGCTGCAGGTAGATAGCAGAGTGAAGAAGGCATTTGGTATGCTTTCCTTTATTGGCCAGAGTATTGAGTACAGGAGTTGGGAGGTCATGTTGCGGCTGTACAGGAAATTGGTTAGGTCACTTAAGGAATATTGCACACAATTCTGGTCTCCTTCCTATCAGAAGGATGTTGTGAAACTTGAAAGTGTTCAGAAAAGATTTACAAAGATGTTGCCAGGGTTGGAGAGTTTGAACAAGAGGGAGAGACTGAACAGGCTGGGGCTATTTTTCCTGGAGTGTCGGAGACTGAGGGATGACCTTATAGAGGTTTATAACATCATGAGGGGCATGGATAGGGTAAATGGACAAAATCTTTTCCCTGGGGTGGGCAAGTCTAGAAATAGAGGGCATACGTTTAGGTTGACAGGGGAAAGATATTAAAGGAACAACTTTTGCAAGCAGAGTGTGGTGCATATATGGAATGAGCTGCCAGAGGAAGTGGAGGAGGCTTGTACAATTGCAGTATTTAAAAGGCATCTGGATGTGTATATGAACAGGAATGGTTTAGAGGGATGTGGGCCAGTGCTGGGAAATGGGACTACATTAGGTTAGGATATCAGCTCAGAATGGAGGAAAAGGTCTGTTTGCATGCTGTACATCTCTATGACTCTATATGTGACAGACGTTCGACAGGAAAAAAAAAAAGCCACTTGGTTTAGTGAAGAACCTGGAACCTAAAATTGAGTGTTGAGGACTAGGGCTGCTGTCTTCTGCGTAAATGCACTGGTTATACAGGCAAAAATTGTTTTGAAAGGGACAGTTATTGTGATATAAGAAGGACATACTTTCAAGTTTGATAAAATTTCAATCTTCCTGCATTGTGTTACTGAGCAATTTAAACGATTTTTGAAAAGTGGGGAACCAGTTACCAAAGTGGGAGAGAAGAGGGTTCTCAGTGCACATATTCTTTAGTGAATGGGAAACAGTCTATGTTCTTTCATTGCAGTGCCTATAGGATTCATGGATATGTGAACATGCAACACATAACAATTGACAAGAGTCTGTGTTGTTCTTCAGGATCAAGGAGAGAAAAGCATTGACCTTTGTGACTCCTATTGTGCAAAGTCTAACTGGGAATAGTAACAACAAGGGCTGGTCTTCACAATGCCATCAGTTATTGCATAGTGACCTACTTTTCTGAATACTGCTGAACTGATAATCAGTATTAACTGAATCCATTTGCAATGAAGTGAACAATTGCACTGCATTGCATCTGACTGACCATAGTATTCTTTATACAGGAAAGAAAATTCATCAATTCCATTTTATTCGCTGATGCAAACAGGATAGTACCTCGCCTCTGTAGTGTGATAGTACAAACCATTAGCAATACTGTTGTGTTGTTCTATGGTCGGGAGGAGGAAAGCAAATGGATTCAGTTAATACTGACTATCAATTTTATTTTTTGTTATGTAATGCAGAATATTTAAATGGTCAAATTCAATTTATTAATCAATCAACACTGTCAAAACCTTCACAGAAAAAAATTGAGAAGCTTGACACACCTACCCATTATGGCTATTTGGTTTCTGACTGCTCTGCTATGGATGGTGATTATCTGATTCCATTGAGTCATTGAGAAATTTGGACACAGATTCCTTGTTTTTCAACAATGTATCCTAGGGAGAGTCAACTGGAATGTTGGGCCTGTAGATCTCCAGGTAGAAAAATGAAACAGACTTTAAAAGATGTACAAAAGTATAAAGACAAAGATTTTGCTGGAATGAAAAAAGAGGAATTGAGTTCTGGAGCCCTGAGGTCATGTTGCAGTTGTATAAGACTCTGGTGCGGCCGCATCTGGAGTATTGTGTGGGTGTGAGGGAAGCTTCAGATGATCTTTTTCCACGTATGGAGTCAGCTATTACGAATGGGCATAGCTTTAAATTAAGGGGTGGTAGGACAGATGTTAGGGGTAGATTCTTTACTCAGTGAGTCGTGAGTTCGTGGAATGCCGTGCCAGTAGCAGTGGTGGACTCTCCCTCTTTATGGGCATTTAAACGGGCATTGGATAGGCATATGGAGGATAGTGGGCTAGTGTAGGTTAGGTGGGCTTGGATCGGCGCAACATCGAGGGCCAAAGGGCCTGAACTGCGCTGTATTTTTCTATGTTCTATGTTCTAAAAGAAAAATAACACCTGCAAGGTGAAGCAATAAAGAATGACACTGTGGTAAAGATGGGGCTGGCAGATTCTCTGCTGCCATGATATATTTATGGAAATGGAATGCTGATTGAGAGGGTTGCTAACTTGGTCAATAGTTATGCTGTCATGGATTGTTCTTGATCAGTGCAGACTTAATAAGTTGAAGGGCTTTCTTCTGTACTGGAGATCTCTTGCATTGAGATCTGAGAGTATAAATCAGTTTGAATGTAACATTTTCTGACACTTGCAATGTATATGGATCTTCATCACCATTCGATATCATCATGTATGTGTTAGGATGTATTTGTGACTCATTGTAAATCATTCAGGACTTTATGTTTGCATGCGGGAGTGGTGAGTTGTTAGTAGCGTTTGTGTAAATCCAGTAAGCCTTCCGTCCATGTCAGGAAAGAACATTTGGAATGTACATTATTCAATTGTCATGTCTTTGTATGGGACAACTATTGATCAAAAGATTAATTTGTCCTCATCACTTACTGATAATGTCAATTTTCCCTATATGTTTGCACTCAATCTCTACTTCATACATAGTTATTGTAACTATGTAACAATAATCAAAACTAAACTAATAAATCTTTGTACCAAATTTGTACATGTCATTCCTGAGTGCAGATTTTGGATTCGCGGACAGTCTATACATATTCAGATGTGGTGAATAACGGTGGGCTATAAATGGTAAAAATTATTGGAACTGGGTATAGTATGCATTGAGAGGGAAGAAGAAAATGTATTTCAACAGATGTGTTTGACTCTTGGATTGAATGTATACCTCTGGAAATTGAGGTCAATATGTGTCTGGTTCAATCCACTCTGTCTGTGGAAAGAACATTCTCTGCTCTGACAGCAGTAACATACCTGGTGTCTGGTAGAAGCAGTTGGTCACACTTGGCTTTGTACTGAGTATATATGACATTGTCTTGGTCCAGCGAGTATGTTTCTGGAGGGAAACAGAAGATACGTTTCATCTAATTCAAACGGATCAATGCTAAATTCAATTAACATTAATTATGATTTTTAAAGAAAGATGACATTGTGAACAAAGCATGGCTTGCTTCTGTTATTGCTGAGTTATGCCTAGTCTCTTTTTTTTTGTTGAAATTATTAAACAATTTCCTGAGACACCAAAACGAACCAACATCTGTGCAGCTCCATGAATGGAATGCTTAGATAGTTCAATATGCAGCTCCCACTACACTAACTTGAAGAGAAGGATAACAGGCGTAATTGCAAATGCTGTACTTGAGACTTTTGATCTGGTGACTGCTATATTTATCATTCACAGGATTGTCACAGTCAAAGTCGATTTGCTTTCTATTATTCACTGCCCAATATCAACAAACAGCGTGAAAGAGAAATCAAACAATGAATTCCCATCAGTGTTTAGGGGATTATAAACCCCAAGAATGTCCCTCAGCAGCTTCTTCCCGCTCTGCCTCCCTCAGCAGGCCCACACACAGCCCGAGAAAGGCCTCTCTCTTCCCCCCAGCCCGCTCACTCCAAGTTCCGGGACCAGTTCCTGCTCCGCTCGGCCTCTTCCACACAGCCCCCGGTTCTCCCTGAACTCACCCCGAATCAATCCCGGTCTCGGAGCCCCCTCTGTGTCCCAGGCTCCCATCCCGATGTGCTGCTGGAAGGAGCCTGCTGTTCCCTCGCTTCCCTGGGCGCTGATCTCCACATTGCGGTCTGTTTCAAACAAACCTCTTGCACTCACTGAGTCAATGCTCCTCAATGGCAGCGCTGGGGGTGGGACTCACGCATGCGCTCCTCTCGTCAGGAACAAAGTTAAAAATCACACACCACCAGCTTACTGTCCAACCGGTATTTTTGGATGCACTAGATTTATGAGCGCTGCTCCTTCGTCAGGAAACTAGTGGGGCAGAATACTGAATTTATAGCAAAAGACCAATGTATCATGCAACTGATATGATATATTGAACAAATCTATTCACTTTGGAAGGAGTAACAGGAACACAGAATAATGGGATAATTGTAAGATTCTTGGCAGCGTGGAAGAGCAGAGAGAGACCTCAGTGTCCTTGTGCATGGAACCCTGAAAGTTGCCAACCAGTACTTCCCAGGAGCTGAAAATCTAAGCCATGTTCTTCGTGACCTGCAACACATTGTCAATGAGGGTGAGCATCTCGCCAAGACAGTCCCCACACCTCCATTGCTTGCTTTTAAACAACCGCCAAACCTCAAACAGATCATTGTTCGGAACAAGCTGTCTGTCTTTCAGGACATCTCCATACAACCCTGTCATGGCGCTGCAAGACGTGTCAGAGTGTGGGCATGGATACCACCATTACACGTGGGGACACCTCCCAACTTGCACATGGCAGGTACTCATGTGACTCAGCCAACGTTGTCTATCTTATACGTTGCAGGCAAGGAAGCCCTGAGGCATGGTACATTGGGGAAACCGAGCAAAGGCTACGGCAATGGATGAATAGGCACCTCACAACAATCAACAGACAGTGTGTTCCCTTCCAGTTGGGGAACACTTCAGTGGTCTAGGACATTCGATCTCAGACCTTCCAGTGACCATTCTCCAAGGTGGACTTTGGGACAGGCAGCAGCAAAAAGTGGCTGAGCAGAGTTTAATAGCTAAGTTCCGTACCCATAGGGAGGGCCTCAACCGAGACCTTGGGTTCATGTCACACTACAGGTGACCACCATTGCACTATACAGACACTCTTATATATATATATATAAACACACACAGAGGCACTCCTAAACACACACTAACCCGCACACAGACACTCACACACATCCTTACAGACACACACACTCACACATGCATCCTCTCACAGACTCGGACCAACTCTACACTCATGCACACACAGGTACACTCTCTCTCTCATAGACACTCACAACTCCCCATCCCAAACACACATACACACTCCCACACTCACACATGCACTCCCTCACAGACTTAGACACTCCACACTCACATACACACACATAAACACTCTCTCTCACACTCACAACCCCCATCCCAGACAGACAGACACACGCACACACAAAGACCCACATGCACACATATACATATACGTTTGTGGGGTGAATTTGTACTTTTAGAGTTACATTGTACATTGCTCAAAAACTGCATGAATTCATGTAAAACTCTTATCTCACTTTTTAGATTAGAATCAGTCTAAACATTATGGCACAGACTGCGAACATGAGGGGCTAACACCTTCAACATATTGTCTGGCTAACACTAATTATTACAATTAATCTGAGAATATAGCTTTTAAAAAAATGTTTCATGATTTACACATGAAAGAAGTGAAACTATCATGGTATTTGAACAGATGAAAGACTCAACAAACAATCAAAGTATTTTTCAATGTCTAATTTCAGTTACATCACACTGTAAACGTTTGCTATAAATTCTTATAATTGTGTCCTCCACTACCATTTGATGAAGGAGCGGTGCTCCAAAAGCTAGTGTTTCCAATTAAGCCTGTTGGACTATAACCTGGTGACGTGTGATTTTTAACTTTGGCCACCCAGGTCAGTGCAATTAAGAATGGTATGGTGTGTTAGCTTTTATTTGTCAAGTGTGAGAAACAAAGCTCACTCACTTCAATAACTGCAGTCCGAGACGAAAATCTGAATCAGCAGTGTCCTTTATTTTACACTTGCAAGTGGGTGCAATGTCCACAAGGCAGGGACAAAAACACACCAAATTCAACAAACTCTCGAAATGTATATAATTTGGGTCCCTACATATTTTTTCTTATTTCATTGTTTCCTCCCCAACACCACCATTTA
>NC_057759.1:1552992-1554522 GCF_004010195.1 Chiloscyllium plagiosum
CCACTCTGACCTTTATGACCTCTTTAATTAGGGTTTGTTCCTGTGTCTCCATACAAGTGGGAAACAGATGTTTGTACAGGCGTATCTGGCCTAACTTCATCCCCTCACAACACCTTATTTATTTGCCCATAATATCTACCATTGTTTTGCAATCACGTTTCATGCTGGCATACAATTTTTAGCTAATACAAAAACAATTATATATTTCCTCCACATATTTTCCATTCTTGTTGACTCAGCTCTTGGCTAAAACAATTACACACTGATGTGAGTTCATTTACTTTGTATCAGAAATTATAATTGCAGAATTGCAGATCTGCAGAAGAAACATTAACTTACCTATATCCCACACAAGGGATTGAATTTTGGAGCCATGAGATCATGTTGCAGCTACACAAAACTCTGGTGCGACCGCATATGGTGTATTATAGGAGGGACGTGGAAACATTGCAAAAGTGCAGAGGAGATTTACCAAGATGTTGCCTGGTATGGAGGAAAGATTAGAGTGGTGTTGAATATGCACAGCAGGTCAGGCAGCATCTGAGAAGCAGGAAAATTGATGTTTCAGGCAAAAGCCCTTCATCAGGAATGAGGCAGGGAGCATCCAGTATGGAGAGATAAATGGGAGGAGGGTGGGACTGGGGAGAAGGTCGCTTAGAGTGAAATAGGTGGATGGAGGTGGAGATGGAGGTGGTAAGTCAGAGAGGAGGGTGGAGCGGATGGGTGGTTAGGAGAATTGGCAGGTAGGATAGGTCAAGAGGATGGTGCTGAGCTGATAGGTTAGAACTGGGGTAAGGTGGGGGGAGGGAAAATGAGTAAACTGGGAAGTCCACATTGATGCCCTGTGTTTGGAGTGTACCGAGGCAGAAGAGGAGGTGTTCTTCCTCCAGGCATCGAGTGGTGAGGAACGGCGAGGGAGGAGGCCCAGGACCTACATGTACTCGGCAGAGTGTGAGGGGGAGTGGAAATGTTCAGTCATGGGGCAGTGGGGTAGATTGGTGTGGGTGTCCCAGAGATGTTCCCTAAAGCTCTCTGCGAGTAGGCGTCCAGTCTCCCCAATGTAAAGGAGACCACATCGGGAGCAACAAATACAATAAATGACATTGGTGTATGTGTAGGTGAATCTTTGATGGATATGGAATGCTCCTTTGGGCCTTGGATGGAGGTGAGGGAGGAGGTGTGTGCACAGGTTTAGCAATTCCTGCACTGCCAGGAGGGGACGGTGGGTTGTAGGGGGGCGTGGACCTGACCAGGTAGTCATGGAGGGAACAGTCTTTTGAAAAGTGGATGGGGTGAGGAGGGAAATGTAAACCTGGTGGTGGGGTCCATTTGTAGGTGGATGCACTCCCGATGCGGTCTCCTTCACTTTCGGGAGACGGGACGCCTTCTTGCAGAGTGCATTAGGGAACATCTCGGGGATACCCACACCAATCAACCCCACCGTCCCATGGCCGAACATTTCAACTCCCTCTCCCACTCAACCGAGTACGTGCAGGTCCTTGGCCCCCTCCACCACCACTACCTCACCCC